>NW_027520426.1:0-67344 GCF_051991245.1 Festucalex cinctus
AAATACAGCAAAAGATTTGAGTGCACAACGTTTGGTTTAGGTTTGACAGCCATAATCACCTTTTTATTGCTTTAAATGCGTTTTTAGCGCATGATTGTACATTTGAGCTGAATGTGTCAAAATCTTAAAAATTAACAGGTGCCCAAGCAATTTCATGCTAGAATCATCATCCGGATGCCAAAATAAACTAAATACAGCAAAAGATTTGAGTGCACAACGTTTGGTTTAGATTTGACAGCCATAATCAGCAATTGTGTACATTTGAGCTGAATGTGTCAAAATCTTAAAAATTAACAGGTGCCCAAGCAATTTCATGCTAGAATCATCATCCGGATGCCAAAATAAACTAAATACAGCAAAAGATTTGAGTGCACAACGTTTGGTTTAGGTTTGACAGCCATAATCACCTTTTTATTGCTTTAAATGCGTTTTTAGCGCATGATTGTACATTTGAGCTGAATGTGTCAAAATCTTAAAAATTAACAGGTTCCCAAGCAATTTCATGCTAGAATCATCATCCGGATGCCAAAATAAACTAAATACAGCAAAAGATTTGAGTGCACAACGTTTGGTTTAGATTTGACAGCCATAATCAGCAATTGTGTACATTTGAGGTGAATGTGTCAAAATCTTAAAAATTAACAGGTGCCCAAGCAATTTCATGCTAGAATCATCATCCGGATGCCAAAATAAACTAAATACAGCAAAAGATTTGAGTGCACAACGTTTGGTTTAGGTTTGACAGCCATAATCACCTTTTTATTGCTTTAAATGCGTTTTTAGCGCATGATTGTACATTTGAGCTGAATGTGTCAAAATCTTAAAAATTAACAGGTGCCCAAGCAATTTCATGCTAGAATCATCATCCGGATGCCAAAATAAACTAAATACAGCAAAAGATTTGAGTGCACAACGTTTGGTTTAGATTTGACAGCCATAATCAGCAATTGTGTACATTTGAGCTGAATGTGTCAAAATCTTAAAAATTAACAGGTGCCCAAGCAATTTCATGCTAGAATCATCATCCGGATGCCAAAATAAACTAAATACAGCAAAAGATTTGAGTGCACAACGTTTGGTTTAGGTTTGACAGCCATAATCACATTTTTATTGCTTTAAATGCGTTTTTAGCGCATGATTGTACATTTGAGCTGAATGTGTCAAAATCTTAAAAATTAACAGGTGCCCAAGCAATTTCATGCTAGAATCATCATCCGGATGCCAAAATAAACTAAATACAGCAAAAGATTTGAGTGCACAACGTTTGGTTTAGATTTGACAGCCATAATCAGCAATTGTGTACATTTGAGCTGAATGTGTCAAAATCTTAAAAATTAACAGGTGCCCAAGCAATTTCATGCTAGAATCATCATCCGGATGCCAAAATAAACTAAATACAGCAAAAGATTTGAGTGCACAACGTTTGGTTTAGGTTTGACAGCCATAATCACCTTTTTATTGCTTTAAATGCGTTTTTAGCGCATGATTGTACATTTGAGCTGAATGTGTCAAAATCTTAAAAATTAACAGGTGCCCAAGCAATTTCATGCTAGAATCATCATCCGGATGCCAAAATAAACTAAATACAGCAAAAGATTTGAGTGCACAACGTTTGGTTTAGATTTGACAGCCATAATCAGCAATTGTGTACATTTGAGCTGAATGTGACAAAATCTTAAAAATTAACAGGTGCCCAAGCAATTTCATGCTAGAATCATCATCCGGATGCCAAAATAAATTAAATACAGCAAAAGATTTGAGTGCACAACGTTTGGTTTAGGTTTGACAGCCATAATCACCTTTTTATTGCTTTAAATGCGTTTTTAGCGCATGATTGTACATTTGAGCTGAATGTGTCAAAGTCTTAAAAATTAACAGGTGCCCAAGCAATTTCATGCTAGAATCATCATCCGGATGCCAAAATAAACTAAATACAGCAAAAGATTTGAGTGCACAACGTTTGGTTTAGATTTGACAGCCATAATCAGCAATTGTGTACATTTGAGCTGAATGTGTCAAAATCTTAAAAATTAACAGGTGCCCAAGCAATTTCATGCTAGAATCATCATCCGGATGCCAAAATAAACTAAATACAGCAAAAGATTTGAGTGCACAACGTTTGGTTTAGGTTTGACAGCCATAATCACCTTTTTATTGCTTTAAATGCGTTTTTAGCGCATGATTGTACATTTGAGCTGAATGTGTCAAAATCTTAAAAATTAACAGGTGCCCAAGCAATTTCATGCTAGAATCATCATCCGGATGCCAAAATAAACTAAATACAGCAAAAGATTTGAGTGCACAACGTTTGGTTTAGATTTGACAGCCATAATCAGCAATTGTGTACATTTGAGCTGAATGTGTCAAAATCTTAAAATTAACAGGTGCCCAAGCAATTTCATGCTAGAATCATCATCCGGATGCCAAAATAAACTAAATACAGCAAAAGATTTGAGTGCACAACGTTTTGGTTTAGGTTTGACAGCCATAATCACCTTTTTATTGCTTTAAATGCGTTTTTAGCGCATGATTGTACATTTGAGCTGAATGTGTCAAAATCTAAAAATTAACAGGTGCCCAAGCAATTTCATGCTAGAATCATCATCCGGATGCCAAAATAAACTAAATACAGCAAAAGATTTGAGTGCACAACGTTTGGTTTAGATTTGACAGCCATAATCAGCAATTGTGTACATTTGAGCTGAATGTGTCAAAATCTTAAAAATTAACAGGTGCCCAAGCAATTTCATGTTAGAATCATCATCCGGATGCCAAAATAAACTAAATACAGCAAAAGATTTGAGTGCACAACGTTTTGGTTTAGGTTTGACAGCCATAATCACCTTTTTATTGCTTTAAATGCGTTTTTAGCGCATGATTGTACATTTGAGCTGAATGTGTCAAAATCTTAAAAATTAACAGGTGCCCAAGCAATTTCATGCTAGAATCATCATCCGGATGCCAAAATAAACTAAATACAGCAAAAGATTTGAGTGCACAACGTTTGGTTTAGATTTGACAGCCATAATCAGCAATTGTGTACATTTGAGGTGAATGTGTCAAAATCTTAAAAATTAACAGGTGCCCAAGCAATTTCATGCTAGAATCATCATCCGGATGCCAAAATAAACTAAATACAGCAAAAGATTTGAGTGCACAACGTTTGGTTTAGGTTTGACAGCCATAATCACCTTTTTAATGCTTTAAATGCGTTTTTAGCGCATGATTGTACATTTGAGCTGAATGTGTCAAAATCTTAAAAATTAACAGGTGCCCAAGCAATTTCATGCTAGAATCATCATCCGGATGCCAAAATAAACTAAATACAGCAAAAGATTTGAGTGCACAACGTTTGGTTTAGATTTGACAGCCATAATCAGCAATTGTGTACATTTGAGCTGAATGTGTCAAAATCTTAAAAATTAACAGGTGCCCAAGCAATTTCATGCTAGAATCATCATCCGGATGCCAAAATAAACTAAATACAGCAAAAGATTTGAGTGCACAACGTTTGGTTTAGGTTTGACAGCCATAATCACCTTTTTATTGCTTTAAATGCGTTTTTAGCGCATGATTGTACATTTGAGCTGAATGTGTCAAAATCTTAAAAATTAACAGGTGCCCAAGCAATTTCATGCTAGAATCATCATCCGGATGCCAAAATAAACTAAATACAGCAAAAGATTTGAGTGCACAACGTTTGGTTTAGATTTGACAGCCATAATCAGCAATTGTGTACATTTGAGCTGAATGTGTCAAAATCTTAAAAATTAACAGGTGCCCAAGCAATTTCATGCTAGAATCATCATCCGGATGCCAAAATAAACTAAATACAGCAAAAGATTTGAGTGCACAACGTTTGGTTTAGATTTGACAGCCATAATCAGCAATTGTGTACATTTGAGCTGAATGTGTCAAAATCTTAAAAATTAACAGGTGCCCAAGCAATTTCATGCTAGAATCATCATCCGGATGCCAAAATAAACTAAATACAGCAAAAGATTTGAGTGCACAACGTTTGGTTTAGGTTTGACAGCCATAATCACCTTTTTATTGCTTTAAATGCGTTTTTAGCGCATGATTGTACATTTGAGCTGAATGTGTCAAAATCTTAAAAATTAACAGGTGCCCAAGCAATTTCATGCTAGAATCATCATCCGGATGCCAAAATAAACTAAATACAGCAAAAGATTTGAGTGCACAACGTTTGGTTTAGATTTGACAGCCATAATCAGCAATTGTGTACATTTGAGCTGAATGTGTCAAAATCTTAAAAATTAACAGGTGCCCAAGCAATTTCATGCTAGAATCATCATCCGGATGCCAAAATAAACTAAATACAGCAAAAGATTTGAGTGCACAACGTTTGGTTTAGGTTTGACAGCCATAATCACCTTTTTATTGCTTTAAATGCGTTTTTAGCGCATGATTGTACATTTGAGCTGAATGTGTCAAAATCTTAAAAATTAACAGGTGCCCAAGCAATTTCATGCTAGAATCATCATCCGGATGCCAAAATAAACTAAATACAGCAAAAGATTTGAGTGCACAACGTTTGGTTTAGATTTGACAGCCATAATCAGCAATTGTGTACATTTGAGCTGAATGTGTCAAAATCTTAAAAATTAACAAGTGCCCAAGCAATTTCATGCTAGAATCATCATCCGGATGCCAAAATAAACTAAATACAGCAAACGATTTGAGTGCACAACGTTTGGTTTAGGTTTGACAGCCATAATCACCTTTTTATTGCTTTAAATGCGTTTTTAGCGCATGATTGTACATTTGAGCTGAATGTGTCAAAATCTTAAAAATTAACAGGTGCCCAAGCAATTTCATGCTAGAATCATCATCCGGATGCCAAAATAAACTAAATACAGCAAAAGATTTGAGTGCACAACGTTTGGTTTAGATTTGACAGCCATAATCAGCAATTGTGTACATTTGAGCTGAATGTGTCAAAATCTTAAAAATTAACAGGTGCCCAAGCAATTTCATGCTAGAATCATCATCCGGATGCCAAAATAAACTAAATACAGCAAAAGATTTGAGTGCACAACGTTTGGTTTAGGTTTGACAGCCATAATCACCTTTTTATTGCTTTAAATGCGTTTTTAGCGCATGATTGTACATTTGAGCTGAATGTGTCAAAATCTTAAAAATTAACAGGTGCCCAAGCAATTTCATGCTAGAATCATCATCCGGATGCCAAAATAAACTAAATACAGCAAAAGATTTGAGTGCACAACGTTTGGTTTAGATTTGACAGCCATAATCAGCAATTGTGTACATTTGAGCTGAATGTGTCAAAATCTTAAAAATTAACAGGTGCCCAAGCAATTTCATGCTAGAATCATCATCCGGATGCCAAAATAAACTAAATACAGCAAAAGATTTGAGTGCACAACGTTTGGTTTAGGTTTGACAGCCATAATCACCTTTTTATTGCTTTAAATGCGTTTTTAGCGCATGATTGTACATTTGAGCTGAATGTGTCAAAATCTTAAAAATTAACAGGTGCCCAAGCAATTTCATGCTAGAATCATCATCCGGATGCCAAAATAAACTAAATACAGCAAAAGATTTGAGTGCACAACGTTTGGTTTAGATTTGACAGCCATAATCAGCAATTGTGTACATTTGAGCTGAATGTGTCAAAATCTTAAAAATTAACAGGTGCCCAAGCAATTTCATGCTAGAATCATCATCCGGATGCCAAAATAAACTAAATACAGCAAAAGATTTGAGTGCACAACGTTTGGTTTAGGTTTGACAGCCATAATCACCTTTTTATTGCTTTAAATGCGTTTTTAGCGCATGATTGTACATTTGAGCTGAATGTGTCAAAATCTTAAAAATTAACAGGTGCCCAAGCAATTTCATGCTAGAATCATCATCCGGATGCCAAAATAAACTAAATACAGCAAAAGATTTGAGTGCACAACGTTTGGTTTAGATTTGACAGCCATAATCAGCAATTGTGTACATTTGAGGTGAATGTGTCAAAATCTTAAAAATTAACAGGTGCCCAAGCAATTTCATGCTAGAATCATCATCCGGATGCCAAAATAAACTAAATACAGCAAAAGATTTGAGTGCACAACGTTTGGTTTAGGTTTGACAGCCATAATCACCTTTTTATTGCTTTAAATGCGTTTTTAGCGCATGATTGTACATTTGAGCTGAATGTGTCAAAATCTTAAAAATTAACAGGTGCCCAAGCAATTTCATGCTAGAATCATCATCCGGATGCCAAAATAAACTAAATACAGCAAAAGATTTGAGTGCACAACGTTTGGTTTAGATTTGACAGCCATAATCAGCAATTGTGTACATTTGAGCTGAATGTGTCAAAATCTTAAAAATTAACAGGTGCCCAAGCAATTTCATGCTAGAATCATCATCCGGATGCCAAAATAAACTAAATACAGCAAAAGATTTGAGTGCACAACGTTTGGTTTAGGTTTGACAGCCATAATCACATTTTTATTGCTTTAAATGCGTTTTTAGCGCATGATTGTACATTTGAGCTGAATGTGTCAAAATCTTAAAAATTAACAGGTGCCCAAGCAATTTCATGCTAGAATCATCATCCGGATGCCAAAATAAACTAAATACAGCAAAAGATTTGAGTGCACAACGTTTGGTTTAGATTTGACAGCCATAATCAGCAATTGTGTACATTTGAGCTGAATGTGTCAAAATCTTAAAAATTAACAGGTGCCCAAGCAATTTCATGCTAGAATCATCATCCGGATGCCAAAATAAACTAAATACAGCAAAAGATTTGAGTGCACAACGTTTGGTTTAGGTTTGACAGCCATAATCACCTTTTTATTGCTTTAAATGCGTTTTTAGCGCATGATTGTACATTTGAGCTGAATGTGTCAAAATCTTAAAAATTAACAGGTGCCCAAGCAATTTCATGCTAGAATCATCATCCGGATGCCAAAATAAACTAAATACAGCAAAAGATTTGAGTGCACAACGTTTGGTTTAGATTTGACAGCCATAATCAGCAATTGTGTACATTTGAGCTGAATGTGACAAAATCTTAAAAATTAACAGGTGCCCAAGCAATTTCATGCTAGAATCATCATCCGGATGCCAAAATAAATTAAATACAGCAAAAGATTTGAGTGCACAACGTTTGGTTTAGGTTTGACAGCCATAATCACCTTTTTATTGCTTTAAATGCGTTTTTAGCGCATGATTGTACATTTGAGCTGAATGTGTCAAAATCTTAAAAATTAACAGGTGCCCAAGCAATTTCATGCTAGAATCATCATCCGGATGCCAAAATAAACTAAATACAGCAAAAGATTTGAGTGCACAACGTTTGGTTTAGATTTGACAGCCATAATCAGCAATTGTGTACATTTGAGCTGAATGTGTCAAAATCTTAAAAATTAACAGGTGCCCAAGCAATTTCATGCTAGAATCATCATCCGGATGCCAAAATAAACTAAATACAGCAAAAGATTTGAGTGCACAACGTTTGGTTTAGGTTTGACAGCCATAATCACCTTTTTATTGCTTTAAATGCGTTTTTAGCGCATGATTGTACATTTGAGCTGAATGTGTCAAAATCTTAAAAATTAACAGGTGCCCAAGCAATTTCATGCTAGAATCATCATCCGGATGCCAAAATAAACTAAATACAGCAAAAGATTTGAGTGCACAACGTTTGGTTTAGATTTGACAGCCATAATCAGCAATTGTGTACATTTGAGCTGAATGTGACAAAATCTTAAAAATTAACAGGTGCCCAAGCAATTTCATGCTAGAATCATCATCCGGATGCCAAAATAAATTAAATACAGCAAAAGATTTGAGTGCACAACGTTTGGTTTAGGTTTGACAGCCATAATCACCTTTTTATTGCTTTAAATGCGTTTTTAGCGCATGATTGTACATTTGAGCTGAATGTGTCAAAATCTTAAAAATTAACAGGTGCCCAAGCAATTTCATGCTAGAATCATCATCCGGATGCCAAAATAAACTAAATACAGCAAAAGATTTGAGTGCACAACGTTTGGTTTAGATTTGACAGCCATAATCAGCAATTGTGTACATTTGAGCTGAATGTGTCAAAATCTTAAAAATTAACAGGTGCCCAAGCAATTTCATGCTAGAATCATCATCCGGATGCCAAAATAAACTAAATACAGCAAAAGATTTGAGTGCACAACGTTTGGTTTAGGTTTGACAGCCATAATCACCTTTTTATTGCTTTAAATGCGTTTTTAGCGCATGATTGTACATTTGAGCTGAATGTGTCAAAATCTTAAAAATTAACAGGTGCCCAAGCAATTTCATGCTAGAATCATCATCCGGATGCCAAAATAAACTAAATACAGCAAAAGATTTGAGTGCACAACGTTTGGTTTAGATTTGACAGCCATAATCAGCAATTGTGTACATTTGAGCTGAATGTGTCAAAATCTTAAAAATTAACAGGTGCCCAAGCAATTTCATGCTAGAATCATCATCCGGATGCCAAAATAAACTAAATACAGCAAAAGATTTGAGTGCACAACGTTTTGGTTTAGGTTTGACAGCCATAATCACCTTTTTATTGCTTTAAATGCGTTTTTAGCGCATGATTGTACATTTGAGCTGAATGTGTCAAAATCTTAAAAATTAACAGGTGCCCAAGCAATTTCATGCTAGAATCATCATCCGGATGCCAAAATAAACTAAATACAGCAAAAGATTTGAGTGCACAACGTTTGGTTTAGATTTGACAGCCATAATCAGCAATTGTGTACATTTGAGCTGAATGTGTCAAAATCTTAAAAATTAACAGGTGCCCAAGCAATTTCATGTTAGAATCATCATCCGGATGCCAAAATAAACTAAATACAGCAAAAGATTTGAGTGCACAACGTTTGGTTTAGGTTTGACAGCCATAATCACCTTTTTATTGCTTTAAATGCGTTTTTAGCGCATGATTGTACATTTGAGCTGAATGTGTCAAAATCTTAAAAATTAACAGGTGCCCAAGCAATTTCATGCTAGAATCATCATCCGGATGCCAAAATAAACTAAATACAGCAAAAGATTTGAGTGCACAACGTTTGGTTTAGATTTGACAGCCATAATCAGCAATCGTGTACATTTGAGCTGAATGTGTCAAAATCTTAAAAATTAACAGGTGCCCAAGCAATTTCATGCTAGAATCATCATCCGGATGCCAAAATAAACTAAATACAGCAAAAGATTTGAGTGCACAACGTTTGGTTTAGGTTTGACAGCCATAATCACCTTTTTATTGCTTTAAATGCGTTTTTAGCGCATGATTGTACATTTGAGCTGAATGTGTCAAAATCTTAAAAATTAACAGGTGCCCAAGCAATTTCATGCTAGAATCATCATCCGGATGCCAAAATAAACTAAATACAGCAAAAGATTTGAGTGCACAACGTTTGGTTTAGATTTGACAGCCATAATCAGCAATTGTGTACATTTGAGCTGAATGTGTCAAAATCTTAAAAATTAACAGGTGCCCAAGCAATTTCATGTTAGAATCATCATCCGGATGCCAAAATAAACTAAATACAGCAAAAGATTTGAGTGCACAACGTTTGGTTTAGGTTTGACAGCCATAATCACCTTTTTATTGCTTTAAATGCGTTTTTAGCGCATGATTGTACATTTGAGCTGAATGTGTCAAAATCTTAAAAATTAACAGGTGCCCAAGCAATTTCATGCTAGAATCATCATCCGGATGCCAAAATAAACTAAATACAGCAAAAGATTTGAGTGCACAACGTTTGGTTTAGATTTGACAGCCATAATCAGCAATCGTGTACATTTGAGCTGAATGTGTCAAAATCTTAAAAATTAACAGGTGCCCAAGCAATTTCATGCTAGAATCATCATCCGGATGCCAAAATAAACTAAATACAGCAAAAGATTTGAGTGCACAACGTTTGGTTTAGGTTTGACAGCCATAATCACCTTTTTATTGCTTTAAATGCGTTTTTAGCGCATGATTGTACATTTGAGCTGAATGTGTCAAAATCTTAAAAATTAACAGGTGCCCAAGCAATTTCATGCTAGAATCATCATCCGGATGCCAAAATAAACTAAATACAGCAAAAGATTTGAGTGCACAACGTTTGGTTTAGATTTGACAGTCATAATCAGCAATTGTGTACATTTGAGCTGAATGTGTCAAAATCTTAAAAATTAACAGGTGCCCAAGCAATTTCATGCTAGAATCATCATCCGGATGCCAAAATAAACTAAATACAGCAAAAGATTTGAGTGCACAACGTTTGGTTTAGGTTTGACAGCCATAATCACCTTTTTATTGCTTTAAATGCGTTTTTAGCGCATGATTGTACATTTGAGCTGAATGTGTCAAAATCTTAAAAATTAACAGGTGCCCAAGCAATTTCATGCTAGAATCATCATCCGGATGCCAAAATAAACTAAATACAGCAAAAGATTTGAGTGCACAACGTTTGGTTTAGATTTGACAGCCATAATCAGCAATTGTGTACATTTGAGCTGAATGTGTCAAAATCTTAAAAATTAACAGGTGCCCAAGCAATTTCATGCTAGAATCATCATCCGGATGCCAAAATAAACTAAATACAGCAAAAGATTTGAGTGCACAACGTTTGGTTTAGGTTTGACAGCCATAATCACCTTTTTATTGCTTTAAATGCGTTTTTAGCGCATGATTGTACATTTGAGCTGAATGTGTCAAAATCTTAAAAATTAACAGGTGCCCAAGCAATTTCATGCTAGAATCATCATCCGGATGCCAAAATAAACTAAATACAGCAAAAGATTTGAGTGCACAACGTTTGGTTTAGATTTGACAGCCATAATCAGCAATTGTGTACATTTGAGCTGAATGTGACAAAATCTTAAAAATTAACAGGTGCCCAAGCAATTTCATGCTAGAATCATCATCCGGATGCCAAAATAAATTAAATACAGCAAAAGATTTGAGTGCACAACGTTTGGTTTAGGTTTGACAGCCATAATCACCTTTTTATTGCTTTAAATGCGTTTTTAGCGCATGATTGTACATTTGAGCTGAATGTGTCAAAATCTTAAAAATTAACAGGTGCCCAAGCAATTTCATGCTAGAATCATCATCCGGATGCCAAAATAAACTAAATACAGCAAAAGATTTGAGTGCACAACGTTTGGTTTAGATTTGACAGCCATAATCAGCAATTGTGTACATTTGAGCTGAATGTGTCAAAATCTTAAAAATTAACAGGTGCCCAAGCAATTTCATGCTAGAATCATCATCCGGATGCCAAAATAAACTAAATACAGCAAAAGATTTGAGTGCACAACGTTTGGTTTAGGTTTGACAGCCATAATCACCTTTTTATTGCTTTAAATGCGTTTTTAGCGCATGATTGTACATTTGAGCTGAATGTGTCAAAATCTTAAAAATTAACAGGTGCCCAAGCAATTTCATGCTAGAATCATCATCCGGATGCCAAAATAAACTAAATACAGCAAAAGATTTGAGTGCACAACGTTTGGTTTAGATTTGACAGCCATAATCAGCAATTGTGTACATTTGAGCTGAATGTGTCAAAATCTTAAAAATTAACAGGTGCCCAAGCAATTTCATGCTAGAATCATCATCCGGATGCCAAAATAAACTAAATACAGCAAAAGATTTGAGTGCACAACGTTTGGTTTAGGTTTGACAGCCATAATCACCTTTTTATTGCTTTAAATGCGTTTTTAGCGCATGATTGTACATTTGAGCTGAATGTGTCAAAATCTTAAAAATTAACAGGTGCCCAAGCAATTTCATGCTAGAATCATCATCCGGATGCCAAAATAAACTAAATACAGCAAAAGATTTGAGTGCACAACGTTTGGTTTAGATTTGACAGCCATAATCAGCAATTGTGTACATTTGAGCTGAATGTGTCAAAATCTTAAAAATTAACAGGTGCCCAAGCAATTTCATGTTAGAATCATCATCCGGATGCCAAAATAAACTAAATACAGCAAAAGATTTGAGTGCACAACGTTTGGTTTAGGTTTGACAGCCATAATCACCTTTTTATTGCTTTAAATGCGTTTTTAGCGCATGATTGTACATTTGAGCTGAATGTGTCAAAATCTTAAAAATTAACAGGTGCCCAAGCAATTTATTGCTAGAATCATCATCCGGATGCCAAAATAAACTAAATACAGCAAAAGATTTGAGTGCACAACGTTTGGTTTAGATTTGACAGCCATAATCAGCAATTGTGTACATTTGAGGTGAATGTGTCAAAATCTTAAAAATTAACAGGTGCCCAAGCAATTTCATGCTAGAATCATCATCCGGATGCCAAAATAAACTAAATACAGCAAAAGATTTGAGTGCACAACGTTTGGTTTAGGTTTGACAGCCATAATCACCTTTTTATTGCTTTAAATGCGTTTTTAGCGCATGATTGTACATTTGAGCTGAATGTGTCAAAATCTTAAAAATTAACAGGTGCCCAAGCAATTTCATGCTAGAATCATCATCCGGATGCCAAAATAAACTAAATACAGCAAAAGATTTGAGTGCACAACGTTTGGTTTAGATTTGACAGCCATAATCAGCAATTGTGTACATTTGAGCTGAATGTGTCAAAATCTTAAAAATTAACAGGTGCCCAAGCAATTTCATGCTAGAATCATCATCCGGATGCCAAAATAAACTAAATACAGCAAAAGATTTGAGTGCACAACGTTTGGTTTAGATTTGACAGCCATAATCAGCAATTGTGTACATTTGAGCTGAATGTGTCAAAATCTTAAAAATTAACAGGTGCCCAAGCAATTTCATGCTAGAATCATCATCCGGATGCCAAAATAAACTAAATACAGCAAAAGATTTGAGTGCACAACGTTTGGTTTAGGTTTGACAGCCATAATCACCTTTTTATTGCTTTAAATGCGTTTTTAGCGCATGATTGTACATTTGAGCTGAATGTGTCAAAATCTTAAAAATTAACAGGTGCCCAAGCAATTTCATGCTAGAATCATCATCCGGATGCCAAAATAAACTAAATACAGCAAAAGATTTGAGTGCACAACGTTTGGTTTAGATTTGACAGCCATAATCAGCAATTGTGTACATTTGAGCTGAATGTGTCAAAATCTTAAAAATTAACAGGTGCCCAAGCAATTTCATGCTAGAATCATCATCCGGATGCCAAAATAAACTAAATACAGCAAAAGATTTGAGTGCACAACGTTTGGTTTAGATTTGACAGCCATAATCAGCAATTGTGTACATTTGAGCTGAATGTGTCAAAATCTTAAAAATTAACAGGTGCCCAAGCAATTTCATGCTAGAATCATCATCCGGATGCCAAAATAAACTAAATACAGCAAAAGATTTGAGTGCACAACGTTTGGTTTAGGTTTGACAGCCATAATCACCTTTTTATTGCTTTAAATGCGTTTTTAGCGCATGATTGTACATTTGAGCTGAATGTGTCAAAATCTTAAAAATTAACAGGTGCCCAAGCAATTTCATGCTAGAATCATCATCCGGATGCCAAAATAAACTAAATACAGCAAAAGATTTGAGTGCACAACGTTTGGTTTAGATTTGACAGCCATAATCAGCAATTGTGTACATTTGAGCTGAATGTGTCAAAATCTTAAAAATTAACAGGTGCCCAAGCAATTTCATGCTAGAATCATCATCCGGATGCCAAAATAAACTAAATACAGCAAAAGATTTGAGTGCACAACGTTTGGTTTAGATTTGACAGCCATAATCAGCAATTGTGTACATTTGAGCTGAATGTGTCAAAATCTTAAAAATTAACAGGTGCCCAAGCAATTTCATGCTAGAATCATCATCCGGATGCCAAAATAAACTAAATACAGCAAAAGATTTGAGTGCACAACGTTTGGTTTAGATTTGACAGCCATAATCAGCAATTGTGTACATTTGAGCTGAATGTGTCAAAATCTTAAAAATTAACAGGTGCCCAAGCAATTTCATGCTAGAATCATCATCCGGATGCCAAAATAAACTAAATACAGCAAAAGATTTGAGTGCACAACGTTTGGTTTAGGTTTGACAGCCATAATCACCTTTTTATTGCTTTAAATGCGTTTTTAGCGCATGATTGTACATTTGAGCTGAATGTGTCAAAATCTTAAAAATTAACAGGTGCCCAAGCAATTTCATGCTAGAATCATCATCCGGATGCCAAAATAAACTAAATACAGCAAAAGATTTGAGTGCACAACGTTTGGTTTAGATTTGACAGCCATAATCAGCAATTGTGTACATTTGAGGTGAATGTGTCAAAATCTTAAAAATTAACAGGTGCCCAAGCAATTTCATGCTAGAATCATCATCCGGATGCCAAAATAAACTAAATACAGCAAAAGATTTGAGTGCACAACGTTTGGTTTAGGTTTGACAGCCATAATCACCTTTTTATTGCTTTAAATGCGTTTTTAGCGCATGATTGTACATTTGAGCTGAATGTGTCAAAATCTTAAAAATTAACAGGTGCCCAAGCAATTTCATGCTAGAATCATCATCCGGATGCCAAAATAAACTAAATACAGCAAAAGATTTGAGTGCACAACGTTTGGTTTAGATTTGACAGCCATAATCAGCAATTGTGTACATTTGAGCTGAATGTGTCAAAATCTTAAAAATTAACAGGTGCCCAAGCAATTTCATGCTAGAATCATCATCCGGATGCCAAAATAAACTAAATACAGCAAAAGATTTGAGTGCACAACGTTTGGTTTAGGTTTGACAGCCATAATCACCTTTTTATTGCTTTAAATGCGTTTTTAGCGCATGATTGTACATTTGAGCTGAATGTGTCAAAATCTTAAAAATTAACAGGTGCCCAAGCAATTTCATGCTAGAATCATCATCCGGATGCCAAAATAAACTAAATACAGCAAAAGATTTGAGTGCACAACGTTTGGTTTAGGTTTGACAGCCATAATCACCTTTTTATTGCTTTAAATGCGTTTTTAGCGCATGATTGTACATTTGAGCTGAATGTGTCAAAATCTTAAAAATTAACAGGTGCCCAAGCAATTTCATGCTAGAATCATCATCCGGATGCCAAAATAAACTAAATACAGCAAAAGATTTGAGTGCACAACGTTTGGTTTAGATTTGACAGCCATAATCAGCAATTGTGTACATTTGAGCTGAATGTGTCAAAATCTTAAAAATTAACAGGTGCCCAAGCAATTTCATGTTAGAATCATCATCCGGATGCCAAAATAAACTAAATACAGCAAAAGATTTGAGTGCACAACGTTTGGTTTAGGTTTGACAGCCATAATCACCTTTTTATTGCTTTAAATGCGTTTTTAGCGCATGATTGTACATTTGAGCTGAATGTGTCAAAATCTTAAAAATTAACAGGTGCCCAAGCAATTTCATGCTAGAATCATCATCCGGATGCCAAAATAAACTAAATACAGCAAAAGATTTGAGTGCACAACGTTTGGTTTAGATTTGACAGCCATAATCAGCAATTGTGTACATTTGAGCTGAATGTGTCAAAATCTTAAAAATTAACAGGTGCCCAAGCAATTTCATGCTAGAATCATCATCCGGATGCCAAAATAAACTAAATACAGCAAAAGATTTGAGTGCACAACGTTTGGTTTAGGTTTGACAGCCATAATCACCTTTTTATTGCTTTAAATGCGTTTTTAGCGCATGATTGTACATTTGAGCTGAATGTGTCAAAATCTTAAAAATTAACAGGTGCCCAAGCAATTTCATGCTAGAATCATCATCCGGATGCCAAAATAAACTAAATACAGCAAAAGATTTGAGTGCACAACGTTTGGTTTAGATTTGACAGCCATAATCAGCAATTGTGTACATTTGAGCTGAATGTGTCAAAATCTTAAAAATTAACAGGTGCCCAAGCAATTTCATGCTAGAATCATCATCCGGATGCCAAAATAAACTAAATACAGCAAAAGATTTGAGTGCACAACGTTTGGTTTAGGTTTGACAGCCATAATCACCTTTTTATTGCTTTAAATGCGTTTTTAGCGCATGATTGTACATTTGAGCTGAATGTGTCAAAATCTTAAAAATTAACAGGTGCCCAAGCAATTTCATGCTAGAATCATCATCCGGATGCCAAAATAAACTAAATACAGCAAAAGATTTGAGTGCACAACGTTTGGTTTAGATTTGACAGCCATAATCAGCAATTGTGTACATTTGAGCTGAATGTGACAAAATCTTAAAAATTAACAGGTGCCCAAGCAATTTCATGCTAGAATCATCATCCGGATGCCAAAATAAATTAAATACAGCAAAAGATTTGAGTGCACAAGGTTTGGTTTAGGTTTGACAGCCATAATCACCTTTTTATTGCTTTAAATGCGTTTTTAGCGCATGATTGTACATTTGAGCTGAATGTGTCAAAATCTTAAAAATTAACAGGTGCCCAAGCAATTTCATGCTAGAATCATCATCCGGATGCCAAAATAAACTAAATACAGCAAAAGATTTGAGTGCACAACGTTTGGTTTAGATTTGACAGCCATAATCAGCAATTGTGTACATTTGAGCTGAATGTGTCAAAATCTTAAAAATTAACAGGTGCCCAAGCAATTTCATGCTAGAATCATCATCCGGATGCCAAAATAAACTAAATACAGCAAAAGATTTGAGTGCACAACGTTTGGTTTAGGTTTGACAGCCATAATCACCTTTTTATTGCTTTAAATGCGTTTTTAGCGCATGATTGTACATTTGAGCTGAATGTGTCAAAATCTTAAAAATTAACAGGTGCCCAAGCAATTTCATGCTAGAATCATCATCCGGATGCCAAAATAAACTAAATACAGCAAAAGATTTGAGTGCACAACGTTTGGTTTAGATTTGACAGCCATAATCAGCAATTGTGTACATTTGAGCTGAATGTGTCAAAATCTTAAAAATTAACAGGTGCCCAAGCAATTTCATGCTAGAATCATCATCCGGATGCCAAAATAAACTAAATACAGCAAAAGATTTGAGTGCACAACGTTTGGTTTAGGTTTGACAGCCATAATCACCTTTTTATTGCTTTAAATGCGTTTTTAGCGCATGATTGTACATTTGAGCTGAATGTGTCAAAATCTTAAAAATTAACAGGTGCCCAAGCAATTTCATGCTAGAATCATCATCCGGATGCCAAAATAAACTAAATACAGCAAAAGATTTGAGTGCACAACGTTTGGTTTAGATTTGACAGCCATAATCAGCAATTGTGTACATTTGAGCTGAATGTGTCAAAATCTTAAAAATTAACAGGTGCCCAAGCAATTTCATGTTAGAATCATCATCCGGATGCCAAAATAAACTAAATACAGCAAAAGATTTGAGTGCACAACGTTTGGTTTAGGTTTGACAGCCATAATCACCTTTTTATTGCTTTAAATGCGTTTTTAGCGCATGATTGTACATTTGAGCTGAATGTGTCAAAATCTTAAAAATTAACAGGTGCCCAAGCAATTTATTGCTAGAATCATCATCCGGATGCCAAAATAAACTAAATACAGCAAAAGATTTGAGTGCACAACGTTTGGTTTAGATTTGACAGCCATAATCAGCAATTGTGTACATTTGAGGTGAATGTGTCAAAATCTTAAAAATTAACAGGTGCCCAAGCAATTTCATGCTAGAATCATCATCCGGATGCCAAAATAAACTAAATACAGCAAAAGATTTGAGTGCACAACGTTTGGTTTAGGTTTGACAGCCATAATCACCTTTTTATTGCTTTAAATGCGTTTTTAGCGCATGATTGTACATTTGAGCTGAATGTGTCAAAATCTTAAAAATTAACAGGTGCCCAAGCAATTTCATGCTAGAATCATCATCCGGATGCCAAAATAAACTAAATACAGCAAAAGATTTGAGTGCACAACGTTTGGTTTAGATTTGACAGCCATAATCAGCAATTGTGTACATTTGAGCTGAATGTGTCAAAATCTTAAAAATTAACAGGTGCCCAAGCAATTTCATGCTAGAATCATCATCCGGATGCCAAAATAAACTGAATACAGCAAAAGATTTGAGTGCACAACGTTTGGTTTAGATTTGACAGCCATAATCAGCAATTGTGTACATTTGAGCTGAATGTGTCAAAATCTTAAAAATTAACAGGTGCCCAAGCAATTTCATGCTAGAATCATCATCCGGATGCCAAAATAAACTAAATACAGCAAAAGATTTGAGTGCACAACGTTTGGTTTAGGTTTGACAGCCATAATCACCTTTTTATTGCTTTAAATGCGTTTTTAGCGCATGATTGTACATTTGAGCTGAATGTGTCAAAATCTTAAAAATTAACAGGTGCCCAAGCAATTTCATGCTAGAATCATCATCCGGATGCCAAAATAAACTAAATACAGCAAAAGATTTGAGTGCACAACGTTTGGTTTAGATTTGACAGCCATAATCAGCAATTGTGTACATTTGAGGTGAATGTGTCAAAATCTTAAAAATTAACAGGTGCCCAAGCAATTTCATGCTAGAATCATCATCCGGATGCCAAAATAAACTAAATACAGCAAAAGATTTGAGTGCACAACGTTTGGTTTAGATTTGACAGCCATAATCAGCAATTGTGTACATTTGAGCTGAATGTGTCAAAATCTTAAAAATTAACAGGTGCCCAAGCAATTTCATGCTAGAATCATCATCCGGATGCCAAAATAAACTAAATACAGCAAAAGATTTGAGTGCACAACGTTTGGTTTAGGTTTGACAGCCATAATCACCTTTTTATTGCTTTAAATGCGTTTTTAGCGCATGATTGTACATTTGAGCTGAATGTGTCAAAATCTTAAAAATTAACAGGTGCCCAAGCAATTTCATGCTAGAATCATCATCCGGATGCCAAAATAAACTAAATACAGCAAAAGATTTGAGTGCACAACGTTTGGTTTAGATTTGACAGCCATAATCAGCAATTGTGTACATTTGAGCTGAATGTGTCAAAATCTTAAAAATTAACAGGTGCCCAAGCAATTTCATGCTAGAATCATCATCCGGATGCCAAAATAAACTAAATACAGCAAAAGATTTGAGTGCACAACGTTTGGTTTAGATTTGACAGCCATAATCAGCAATTGTGTACATTTGAGCTGAATGTGTCAAAATCTTAAAAATTAACAGGTGCCCAAGCAATTTCATGCTAGAATCATCATCCGGATGCCAAAATAAACTAAATACAGCAAAAGATTTGAGTGCACAACGTTTGGTTTAGATTTGACAGCCATAATCAGCAATTGTGTACATTTGAGCTGAATGTGTCAAAATCTTAAAAATTAACAGGTGCCCAAGCAATTTCATGCTAGAATCATCATCCGGATGCCAAAATAAACTAAATACAGCAAAAGATTTGAGTGCACAACGTTTGGTTTAGGTTTGACAGCCATAATCACCTTTTTATTGCTTTAAATGCGTTTTTAGCGCATGATTGTACATTTGAGCTGAATGTGTCAAAATCTTAAAAATTAACAGGTGCCCAAGCAATTTCATGCTAGAATCATCATCCGGATGCCAAAATAAACTAAATACAGCAAAAGATTTGAGTGCACAACGTTTGGTTTAGATTTGACAGCCATAATCAGCAATTGTGTACATTTGAGGTGAATGTGTCAAAATCTTAAAAATTAACAGGTGCCCAAGCAATTTCATGCTAGAATCATCATCCGGATGCCAAAATAAACTAAATACAGCAAAAGATTTGAGTGCACAACGTTTGGTTTAGGTTTGACAGCCATAATCACCTTTTTATTGCTTTAAATGCGTTTTTAGCGCATGATTGTACATTTGAGCTGAATGTGTCAAAATCTTAAAAATTAACAGGTGCCCAAGCAATTTCATGCTAGAATCATCATCCGGATGCCAAAATAAACTAAATACAGCAAAAGATTTGAGTGCACAACGTTTGGTTTAGATTTGACAGCCATAATCAGCAATTGTGTACATTTGAGCTGAATGTGTCAAAATCTTAAAAATTAACAGGTGCCCAAGCAATTTCATGCTAGAATCATCATCCGGATGCCAAAATAAACTAAATACAGCAAAAGATTTGAGTGCACAACGTTTGGTTTAGGTTTGACAGCCATAATCACCTTTTTATTGCTTTAAATGCGTTTTTAGCGCATGATTGTACATTTGAGCTGAATGTGTCAAAATCTTAAAAATTAACAGGTGCCCAAGCAATTTCATGCTAGAATCATCATCCGGATGCCAAAATAAACTAAATACAGCAAAAGATTTGAGTGCACAACGTTTGGTTTAGGTTTGACAGCCATAATCACCTTTTTATTGCTTTAAATGCGTTTTTAGCGCATGATTGTACATTTGAGCTGAATGTGTCAAAATCTTAAAAATTAACAGGTGCCCAAGCAATTTCATGCTAGAATCATCATCCGGATGCCAAAATAAACTAAATACAGCAAAAGATTTGAGTGCACAACGTTTGGTTTAGATTTGACAGCCATAATCAGCAATTGTGTACATTTGAGCTGAATGTGTCAAAATCTTAAAAATTAACAGGTGCCCAAGCAATTTCATGTTAGAATCATCATCCGGATGCCAAAATAAACTAAATACAGCAAAAGATTTGAGTGCACAACGTTTGGTTTAGGTTTGACAGCCATAATCACCTTTTTATTGCTTTAAATGCGTTTTTAGCGCATGATTGTACATTTGAGCTGAATGTGTCAAAATCTTAAAAATTAACAGGTGCCCAAGCAATTTCATGCTAGAATCATCATCCGGATGCCAAAATAAACTAAATACAGCAAAAGATTTGAGTGCACAACGTTTGGTTTAGATTTGACAGCCATAATCAGCAATTGTGTACATTTGAGCTGAATGTGTCAAAATCTTAAAAATTAACAGGTGCCCAAGCAATTTCATGCTAGAATCATCATCCGGATGCCAAAATAAACTAAATACAGCAAAAGATTTGAGTGCACAACGTTTGGTTTAGATTTGACAGCCATAATCAGCAATTGTGTACATTTGAGCTGAATGTGTCAAAATCTTAAAAATTAACAGGTGCCCAAGCAATTTCATGCTAGAATCATCATCCGGATGCCAAAATAAACTAAATACAGCAAAAGATTTGAGTGCACAACGTTTGGTTTAGGTTTGACAGCCATAATCACCTTTTTATTGCTTTAAATGCGTTTTTAGCGCATGATTGTACATTTGAGCTGAATGTGTCAAAATCTTAAAAATTAACAGGTGCCCAAGCAATTTCATGCTAGAATCATCATCCGGATGCCAAAATAAACTAAATACAGCAAAAGATTTGAGTGCACAACGTTTGGTTTAGATTTGACAGCCATAATCAGCAATTGTGTACATTTGAGCTGAATGTGTCAAAATCTTAAAAATTAACAGGTGCCCAAGCAATTTCATGCTAGAATCATCATCCGGATGCCAAAATAAACTAAATACAGCAAAAGATTTGAGTGCACAACGTTTGGTTTAGATTTGACAGCCATAATCAGCAATTGTGTACATTTGAGCTGAATGTGTCAAAATCTTAAAAATTAACAGGTGCCCAAGCAATTTCATGCTAGAATCATCATCCGGATGCCAAAATAAACTAAATACAGCAAAAGATTTGAGTGCACAACGTTTGGTTTAGGTTTGACAGCCATAATCACCTTTTTATTGCTTTAAATGCGTTTTTAGCGCATGATTGTACATTTGAGCTGAATGTGTCAAAATCTTAAAAATTAACAGGTGCCCAAGCAATTTCATGCTAGAATCATCATCCGGATGCCAAAATAAACTAAATACAGCAAAAGATTTGAGTGCACAACGTTTGGTTTAGATTTGACAGCCATAATCAGCAATTGTGTACATTTGAGCTGAATGTGTCAAAATCTTAAAAATTAACAGGTGCCCAAGCAATTTCATGCTAGAATCATCATCCGGATGCCAAAATAAACTAAATACAGCAAAAGATTTGAGTGCACAACGTTTGGTTTAGATTTGACAGCCATAATCAGCAATTGTGTACATTTGAGCTGAATGTGTCAAAATCTTAAAAATTAACAGGTGCCCAAGCAATTTCATGCTAGAATCATCATCCGGATGCCAAAATAAACTAAATACAGCAAAAGATTTGAGTGCACAACGTTTGGTTTAGATTTGACAGCCATAATCAGCAATTGTGTACATTTGAGCTGAATGTGTCAAAATCTTAAAAATTAACAGGTGCCCAAGCAATTTCATGCTAGAATCATCATCCGGATGCCAAAATAAACTAAATACAGCAAAAGATTTGAGTGCACAACGTTTGGTTTAGGTTTGACAGCCATAATCACCTTTTTATTGCTTTAAATGCGTTTTTAGCGCATGATTGTACATTTGAGCTGAATGTGTCAAAATCTTAAAAATTAACAGGTGCCCAAGCAATTTCATGCTAGAATCATCATCCGGATGCCAAAATAAACTAAATACAGCAAAAGATTTGAGTGCACAACGTTTGGTTTAGATTTGACAGCCATAATCAGCAATTGTGTACATTTGAGCTGAATGTGTCAAAATCTTAAAAATTAACAGGTGCCCAAGCAATTTCATGCTAGAATCATCATCCGGATGCCAAAATAAACTAAATACAGCAAAAGATTTGAGTGCACAACGTTTGGTTTAGGTTTGACAGCCATAATCACCTTTTTATTGCTTTAAATGCGTTTTTAGCGCATGATTGTACATTTGAGCTGAATGTGTCAAAATCTTAAAAATTAACAGGTGCCCAAGCAATTTCATGCTAGAATCATCATCCGGATGCCAAAATAAACTAAATACAGCAAAAGATTTGAGTGCACAACGTTTGGTTTAGATTTGACAGCCATAATCAGCAATTGTGTACATTTGAGCTGAATGTGTCAAAATCTTAGAAATTAACAGGTGCCCAAGCAATTTCATGCTAGAATCATCATCCGGATGCCAAAATAAACTAAATACAGCAAAAGATTTGAGTGCACAACGTTTGGTTTAGATTTGACAGCCATAATCAGCAATTGTGTACATTTGAGCTGAATGTGTCAAAATCTTAAAAATTAACAGGTGCCCAAGCAATTTCATGCTAGAATCATCATCCGGATGCCAAAATAAACTAAATACAGCAAAAGATTTGAGTGCACAACGTTTGGTTTAGGTTTGACAGCCATAATCACCTTTTTATTGCTTTAAATGCGTTTTTAGCGCATGATTGTACATTTGAGCTGAATGTGTCAAAATCTTAAAAATTAACAGGTGCCCAAGCAATTTCATGCTAGAATCATCATCCGGATGCCAAAATAAACTAAATACAGCAAAAGATTTGAGTGCACAACGTTTGGTTTAGATTTGACAGCCATAATCAGCAATTGTGTACATTTGAGCTGAATGTGTCAAAATCTTAAAAATTAACAGGTGCCCAAGCAATTTCATGCTAGAATCATCATCCGGATGCCAAAATAAACTAAATACAGCAAAAGATTTGAGTGCACAACGTTTGGTTTAGGTTTGACAGCCATAATCACCTTTTTATTGCTTTAAATGCGTTTTTAGCGCATGATTGTACATTTGAGCTGAATGTGTCAAAATCTTAAAAATTAACAGGTGCCCAAGCAATTTCATGCTAGAATCATCATCCGGATGCCAAAATAAACTAAATACAGCAAAAGATTTGAGTGCACAACGTTTGGTTTAGATTTGACAGCCATAATCAGCAATTGTGTACATTTGAGCTGAATGTGTCAAAATCTTAAAAATTAACAGGTGCCCAAGCAATTTCATGCTAGAATCATCATCCGGATGCCAAAATAAACTAAATACAGCAAAAGATTTGAGTGCACAACGTTTGGTTTAGGTTTGACAGCCATAATCACCTTTTTATTGCTTTAAATGCGTTTTTAGCGCATGATTGTACATTTGAGCTGAATGTGTCAAAATCTTAAAAATTAACAGGTGCCCAAGCAATTTCATGCTAGAATCATCATCCGGATGCCAAAATAAACTAAATACAGCAAAAGATTTGAGTGCACAACGTTTGGTTTAGATTTGACAGCCATAATCAGCAATTGTGTACATTTGAGGTGAATGTGTCAAAATCTTAAAAATTAACAGGTGCCCAAGCAATTTCATGCTAGAATCATCATCCGGATGCCAAAATAAACTAAATACAGCAAAAGATTTGAGTGCACAACGTTTGGTTTAGGTTTGACAGCCATAATCACCTTTTTATTGCTTTAAATGCGTTTTTAGCGCATGATTGTACATTTGAGCTGAATGTGTCAAAATCTTAAAAATTAACAGGTGCCCAAGCAATTTCATGCTAGAATCATCATCCGGATGCCAAAATAAACTAAATACAGCAAAAGATTTGAGTGCACAACGTTTGGTTTAGATTTGACAGCCATAATCAGCAATTGTGTACATTTGAGCTGAATGTGTCAAAATCTTAAAAATTAACAGGTGCCCAAGCAATTTCATGCTAGAATCATCATCCGGATGCCAAAATAAACTAAATACAGCAAAAGATTTGAGTGCACAACGTTTGGTTTAGGTTTGACAGCCATAATCACCTTTTTATTGCTTTAAATGCGTTTTTAGCGCATGATTGTACATTTGAGCTGAATGTGTCAAAATCTTAAAAATTAACAGGTGCCCAAGCAATTTCATGCTAGAATCATCATCCGGATGCCAAAATAAACTAAATACAGCAAAAGATTTGAGTGCACAACGTTTGGTTTAGGTTTGACAGCCATAATCACCTTTTTATTGCTTTAAATGCGTTTTTAGCGCATGATTGTACATTTGAGCTGAATGTGTCAAAATCTTAAAAATTAACAGGTGCCCAAGCAATTTCATGCTAGAATCATCATCCGGATGCCAAAATAAACTAAATACAGCAAAAGATTTGAGTGCACAACGTTTGGTTTAGATTTGACAGCCATAATCAGCAATTGTGTACATTTGAGCTGAATGTGTCAAAATCTTAAAAATTAACAGGTGCCCAAGCAATTTCATGTTAGAATCATCATCCGGATGCCAAAATAAACTAAATACAGCAAAAGATTTGAGTGCACAACGTTTGGTTTAGGTTTGACAGCCATAATCACCTTTTTATTGCTTTAAATGCGTTTTTAGCGCATGATTGTACATTTGAGCTGAATGTGTCAAAATCTTAAAAATTAACAGGTGCCCAAGCAATTTCATGCTAGAATCATCATCCGGATGCCAAAATAAACTAAATACAGCAAAAGATTTGAGTGCACAACGTTTGGTTTAGATTTGACAGCCATAATCAGCAATTGTGTACATTTGAGCTGAATGTGTCAAAATCTTAAAAATTAACAGGTGCCCAAGCAATTTCATGCTAGAATCATCATCCGGATGCCAAAATAAACTAAATACAGCAAAAGATTTGAGTGCACAACGTTTGGTTTAGGTTTGACAGCCATAATCACCTTTTTATTGCTTTAAATGCGTTTTTAGCGCATGATTGTACATTTGAGCTGAATGTGTCAAAATCTTAAAAATTAACAGGTGCCCAAGCAATTTCATGCTAGAATCATCATCCGGATGCCAAAATAAACTAAATACAGCAAAAGATTTGAGTGCACAACGTTTGGTTTAGATTTGACAGCCATAATCAGCAATTGTGTACATTTGAGCTGAATGTGTCAAAATCTTAAAAATTAACAGGTGCCCAAGCAATTTCATGCTAGAATCATCATCCGGATGCCAAAATAAACTAAATACAGCAAAAGATTTGAGTGCACAACGTTTGGTTTAGGTTTGACAGCCATAATCACCTTTTTATTGCTTTAAATGCGTTTTTAGCGCATGATTGTACATTTGAGCTGAATGTGTCAAAATCTTAAAAATTAACAGGTGCCCAAGCAATTTCATGCTAGAATCATCATCCGGATGCCAAAATAAACTAAATACAGCAAAAGATTTGAGTGCACAACGTTTGGTTTAGATTTGACAGCCATAATCAGCAATTGTGTACATTTGAGCTGAATGTGACAAAATCTTAAAAATTAACAGGTGCCCAAGCAATTTCATGCTAGAATCATCATCCGGATGCCAAAATAAATTAAATACAGCAAAAGATTTGAGTGCACAACGTTTGGTTTAGGTTTGACAGCCATAATCACCTTTTTATTGCTTTAAATGCGTTTTTAGCGCATGATTGTACATTTGAGCTGAATGTGTCAAAATCTTAAAAATTAACAGGTGCCCAAGCAATTTCATGCTAGAATCATCATCCGGATGCCAAAATAAACTAAATACAGCAAAAGATTTGAGTGCACAACGTTTGGTTTAGATTTGACAGCCATAATCAGCAATTGTGTACATTTGAGCTGAATGTGTCAAAATCTTAAAAATTAACAGGTGCCCAAGCAATTTCATGCTAGAATCATCATTCGGATGCCAAAATAAACTAAATACAGCAAAAGATTTGAGTGCACAACGTTTGGTTTAGGTTTGACAGCCATAATCACCTTTTTATTGCTTTAAATGCGTTTTTAGCGCATGATTGTACATTTGAGCTGAATGTGTCAAAATCTTAAAAATTAACAGGTGCCCAAGCAATTTCATGCTAGAATCATCATCCGGATGCCAAAATAAACTAAATACAGCAAAAGATTTGAGTGCACAACGTTTGGTTTAGATTTGACAGCCATAATCAGCAATTGTGTACATTTGAGCTGAATGTGTCAAAATCTTAAAAATTAACAGGTGCCCAAGCAATTTCATGCTAGAATCATCATCCGGATGCCAAAATAAACTAAATACAGCAAAAGATTTGAGTGCACAACGTTTGGTTTAGGTTTGACAGCCATAATCACCTTTTTATTGCTTTAAATGCGTTTTTAGCGCATGATTGTACATTTGAGCTGAATGTGTCAAAATCTTAAAAATTAACAGGTGCCCAAGCAATTTCATGCTAGAATCATCATCCGGATGCCAAAATAAACTAAATACAGCAAAAGATTTGAGTGCACAACGTTTGGTTTAGATTTGACAGCCATAATCAGCAATTGTGTACATTTGAGCTGAATGTGTCAAAATCTTAAAAATTAACAGGTGCCCAAGCAATTTCATGCTAGAATCATCATCCGGATGCCAAAATAAACTAAATACAGCAAAAGATTTGAGTGCACAACGTTTGGTTTAGATTTGACAGCCATAATCAGCAATTGTGTACATTTGAGCTGAATGTGTCAAAATCTTAAAAATTAACAGGTGCCCAAGCAATTTCATGCTAGAATCATCATCCGGATGCCAAAATAAACTAAATACAGCAAAAGATTTGAGTGCACAACGTTTGGTTTTGGTTTGACAGCCATAATCACCTTTTTATTGCTTTAAATGCGTTTGTAGCGCATGATTGTACATTTGAGCTGAATGTGTCAAAATCTTAAAAATTAACAGGTGCCCAAGCAATTTCATGCTAGAATCATCATCCGGATGCCAAAATAAACTAAATACAGCAAAAGATTTGAGTGCACAACGTTTGGTTTAGATTTGACAGCCATAATCAGCAATTGTGTACATTTGAGCTGAATGTGTCAAAATCTTAAAAATTAACAGGTGCCCAAGCAATTTCATGCTAGAATCATCATCCGGATGCCAAAATAAACTAAATACAGCAAAAGATTTGAGTGCACAACGTTTGGTTTTGGTTTGACAGCCATAATCACCTTTTTATTGCTTTAAATGCGTTTGTAGCGCATGATTGTACATTTGAGCTGAATGTGTCAAAATCTTAAAAATTAACAGGTGCCCAAGCAATTTCATGCTAGAATCATCATCCGGATGCCAAAATAAACTAAATACAGCAAAAGATTTGAGTGCACAACGTTTGGTTTAGATTTGACAGCCATAATCAGCAATTGTGTACATTTGAGGTGAATGTGTCAAAATCTTAAAAATTAACAGGTGCCCAAGCAATTTCATGCTAGAATCATCATCCGGATGCCAAAATAAACTAAATACAGCAAAAGATTTGAGTGCATAACGTTTGGTTTAGGTTTGACAGCCATAATCACCTTTTTATTGCTTTAAATGCGTTTTTAGCGCATGATTGTACATTTGAGCTGAATGTGTCAAAATCTTAAAAATTAACAGGTGCCCAAGCAATTTCATGCTAGAATCATCATCCGGATGCCAAAATAAACTAAATACAGCAAAAGATTTGAGTGCACAACGTTTGGTTTAGATTTGACAGCCATAATCAGCAATTGTGTACATTTGAGCTGAATGTGTCAAAATCTTAAAAATTAACAGGTGCCCAAGCAATTTCATGCTAGAATCATCATCCGGATGCCAAAATAAACTAAATACAGCAAAAGATTTGAGTGCACAACGTTTGGTTTAGGTTTGACAGCCATAATCACCTTTTTATTGCTTTAAATGCGTTTTTAGCGCATGATTGTACATTTGAGCTGAATGTGTCAAAATCTTAAAAATTAACAGGTGCCCAAGCAATTTCATGCTAGAATCATCATCCGGATGCCAAAATAAACTAAATACAGCAAAAGATTTGAGTGCACAACGTTTGGTTTAGGTTTGACAGCCATAATCACCTTTTTATTGCTTTAAATGCGTTTTTAGCGCATGATTGTACATTTGAGCTGAATGTGTCAAAATCTTAAAAATTAACAGGTGCCCAAGCAATTTCATGCTAGAATCATCATCCGGATGCCAAAATAAACTAAATACAGCAAAAGATTTGAGTGCACAACGTTTGGTTTAGATTTGACAGCCATAATCAGCAATTGTGTACATTTGAGCTGAATGTGTCAAAATCTTAAAAATTAACAGGTGCCCAAGCAATTTCATGCTAGAATCATCATCCGGATGCCAAAATAAACTAAATACAGCAAAAGATTTGAGTGCACAACGTTTGGTTTAGGTTTGACAGCCATAATCACCTTTTTATTGCTTTAAATGCGTTTTTAGCGCATGATTGTACATTTGAGCTGAATGTGTCAAAATCTTAAAAATTAACAGGTGCCCAAGCAATTTCATGCTAGAATCATCATCCGGATGCCAAAATAAACTAAATACAGCAAAAGATTTGAGTGCACAACGTTTGGTTTAGATTTGACAGCCATAATCAGCAATTGTGTACATTTGAGCTGAATGTGACAAAATCTTAAAAATTAACAGGTGCCCAAGCAATTTCATGCTAGAATCATCATCCGGATGCCAAAATAAATTAAATACAGCAAAAGATTTGAGTGCACAACGTTTGGTTTAGGTTTGACAGCCATAATCACCTTTTTATTGCTTTAAATGCGTTTTTAGCGCATGATTGTACATTTGAGCTGAATGTGTCAAAATCTTAAAAATTAACAGGTGCCCAAGCAATTTCATGCTAGAATCATCATTCGGATGCCAAAATAAACTAAATACAGCAAAAGATTTGAGTGCACAACGTTTGGTTTAGGTTTGACAGCCATAATCACCTTTTTATTGCTTTAAATGCGTTTTTAGCGCATGATTGTACATTTGAGCTGAATGTGTCAAAATCTTAAAAATTAACAGGTGCCCAAGCAATTTCATGCTAGAATCATCATCCGGATGCCAAAATAAACTAAATACAGCAAAAGATTTGAGTGCACAACGTTTGGTTTAGATTTGACAGCCATAATCAGCAATTGTGTACATTTGAGCTGAATGTGTCAAAATCTTAAAAATTAACAGGTGCCCAAGCAATTTCATGCTAGAATCATCATCCGGATGCCAAAATAAACTAAATACAGCAAAAGATTTGAGTGCACAACGTTTGGTTTAGGTTTGACAGCCATAATCACCTTTTTATTGCTTTAAATGCGTTTTTAGCGCATGATTGTACATTTGAGCTGAATGTGTCAAAATCTTAAAAATTAACAGGTGCCCAAGCAATTTCATGCTAGAATCATCATCCGGATGCCAAAATAAACTAAATACAGCAAAAGATTTGAGTGCACAACGTTTGGTTTAGATTTGACAGCCATAATCAGCAATTGTGTACATTTGAGCTGAATGTGTCAAAATCTTAAAAATTAACAGGTGCCCAAGCAATTTCATGCTAGAATCATCATCCGGATGCCAAAATAAACTAAATACAGCAAAAGATTTGAGTGCACAACGTTTGGTTTAGGTTTGACAGCCATAATCACCTTTTTATTGCTTTAAATGCGTTTTTAGCGCATGATTGTACATTTGAGCTGAATGTGTCAAAATCTTAAAAATTAACAGGTGCCCAAGCAATTTCATGCTAGAATCATCATCCGGATGCCAAAATAAACTAAATACAGCAAAAGATTTGAGTGCACAACGTTTGGTTTAGATTTGACAGCCATAATCAGCAATTGTGTACATTTGAGCTGAATGTGTCAAAATCTTAAAAATTAACAGGTGCCCAAGCAATTTCATGCTAGAATCATCATCCGGATGCCAAAATAAACTAAATACAGCAAAAGATTTGAGTGCACAACGTTTGGTTTAGGTTTGACAGCCATAATCACCTTTTTATTGCTTTAAATGCGTTTTTAGCGCATGATTGTACATTTGAGCTGAATGTGTCAAAATCTTAAAAATTAACAGGTTCCCAAGCAATTTCATGCTAGAATCATCATCCGGATGCCAAAATAAACTAAATACAGCAAAAGATTTGAGTGCACAACGTTTGGTTTAGATTTGACAGCCATAATCAGCAATTGTGTACATTTGAGGTGAATGTGTCAAAATCTTAAAAATTAACAGGTGCCCAAGCAATTTCATGCTAGAATCATCATCCGGATGCCAAAATAAACTAAATACAGCAAAAGATTTGAGTGCACAACGTTTGGTTTAGGTTTGACAGCCATAATCACCTTTTTATTGCTTTAAATGCGTTTTTAGCGCATGATTGTACATTTGAGCTGAATGTGTCAAAATCTTAAAAATTAACAGGTGCCCAAGCAATTTCATGCTAGAATCATCATCCGGATGCCAAAATAAACTAAATACAGCAAAAGATTTGAGTGCACAACGTTTGGTTTAGATTTGACAGCCATAATCAGCAATTGTGTACATTTGAGCTGAATGTGTCAAAATCTTAAAAATTAACAGGTGCCCAAGCAATTTCATGCTAGAATCATCATCCGGATGCCAAAATAAACTAAATACAGCAAAAGATTTGAGTGCACAACGTTTGGTTTAGGTTTGACAGCCATAATCACATTTTTATTGCTTTAAATGCGTTTTTAGCGCATGATTGTACATTTGAGCTGAATGTGTCAAAATCTTAAAAGTTAACAGGTGCCCAAGCAATTTCATGCTAGAATCATCATCCGGATGCCAAAATAAACTAAATACAGCAAAAGATTTGAGTGCACAACGTTTGGTTTAGATTTGACAGCCATAATCAGCAATTGTGTACATTTGAGCTGAATGTGTCAAAATCTTAAAAATTAACAGGTGCCCAAGCAATTTCATGCTAGAATCATCATCCGGATGCCAAAATAAACTAAATACAGCAAAAGATTTGAGTGCACAACGTTTGGTTTAGGTTTGACAGCCATAATCACCTTTTTATTGCTTTAAATGCGTTTTTAGCGCATGATTGTACATTTGAGCTGAATGTGTCAAAATCTTAAAAATTAACAGGTGCCCAAGCAATTTCATGCTAGAATCATCATCCGGATGCCAAAATAAACTAAATACAGCAAAAGATTTGAGTGCACAACGTTTGGTTTAGATTTGACAGCCATAATCAGCAATTGTGTACATTTGAGCTGAATGTGACAAAATCTTAAAAATTAACAGGTGCCCAAGCAATTTCATGCTAGAATCATCATCCGGATGCCAAAATAAATTAAATACAGCAAAAGATTTGAGTGCACAACGTTTGGTTTAGGTTTGACAGCCATAATCACCTTTTTATTGCTTTAAATGCGTTTTTAGCGCATGATTGTACATTTGAGCTGAATGTGTCAAAATCTTAAAAATTAACAGGTGCCCAAGCAATTTCATGCTAGAATCATCATCCGGATGCCAAAATAAACTAAATACAGCAAAAGATTTGAGTGCACAACGTTTGGTTTAGATTTGACAGCCATAATCAGCAATTGTGTACATTTGAGCTGAATGTGTCAAAATCTTAAAAATTAACAGGTGCCCAAGCAATTTCATGCTAGAATCATCATTCGGATGCCAAAATAAACTAAATACAGCAAAAGATTTGAGTGCACAACGTTTGGTTTAGGTTTGACAGCCATAATCACCTTTTTATTGCTTTAAATGCGTTTTTAGCGCATGATTGTACATTTGAGCTGAATGTGTCAAAATCTTAAAAATTAACAGGTGCCCAAGCAATTTCATGCTAGAATCATCATCCGGATGCCAAAATAAACTAAATACAGCAAAAGATTTGAGTGCACAACGTTTGGTTTAGATTTGACAGCCATAATCAGCAATTGTGTACATTTGAGCTGAATGTGTCAAAATCTTAAAAATTAACAGGTGCCCAAGCAATTTCATGCTAGAATCATCATCCGGATGCCAAAATAAACTAAATACAGCAAAAGATTTGAGTGCACAACGTTTGGTTTAGGTTTGACAGCCATAATCACCTTTTTATTGCTTTAAATGCGTTTTTAGCGCATGATTGTACATTTGAGCTGAATGTGTCAAAATCTTAAAAATTAACAGGTGCCCAAGCAATTTCATGCTAGAATCATCATCCGGATGCCAAAATAAACTAAATACAGCAAAAGATTTGAGTGCACAACGTTTGGTTTAGATTTGACAGCCATAATCAGCAATTGTGTACATTTGAGCTGAATGTGTCAAAATCTTAAAAATTAACAGGTGCCCAAGCAATTTCATGCTAGAATCATCATCCGGATGCCAAAATAAACTAAATACAGCAAAAGATTTGAGTGCACAACGTTTGGTTTAGGTTTGACAGCCATAATCACCTTTTTATTGCTTTAAATGCGTTTTTAGCGCATGATTGTACATTTGAGCTGAATGTGTCAAAATCTTAAAAATTAACAGGTGCCCAAGCAATTTCATGCTAGAATCATCATCCGGATGCCAAAATAAACTAAATACAGCAAAAGATTTGAGTGCACAACGTTTGGTTTAGATTTGACAGCCATAATCAGCAATTGTGTACATTTGAGCTGAATGTGTCAAAATCTTAAAAATTAACAGGTGCCCAAGCAATTTCATGCTAGAATCATCATCCGGATGCCAAAATAAACTAAATACAGCAAAAGATTTGAGTGCACAACGTTTGGTTTAGGTTTGACAGCCATAATCACCTTTTTATTGCTTTAAATGCGTTTTTAGCGCATGATTGTACATTTGAGCTGAATGTGTCAAAATCTTAAAAATTAACAGGTTCCCAAGCAATTTCATGCTAGAATCATCATCCGGATGCCAAAATAAACTAAATACAGCAAAAGATTTGAGTGCACAACGTTTGGTTTAGATTTGACAGCCATAATCAGCAATTGTGTACATTTGAGGTGAATGTGTCAAAATCTTAAAAATTAACAGGTGCCCAAGCAATTTCATGCTAGAATCATCATCCGGATGCCAAAATAAACTAAATACAGCAAAAGATTTGAGTGCACAACGTTTGGTTTAGGTTTGACAGCCATAATCACCTTTTTATTGCTTTAAATGCGTTTTTAGCGCATGATTGTACATTTGAGCTGAATGTGTCAAAATCTTAAAAATTAACAGGTGCCCAAGCAATTTCATGCTAGAATCATCATCCGGATGCCAAAATAAACTAAATACAGCAAAAGATTTGAGTGCACAACGTTTGGTTTAGATTTGACAGCCATAATCAGCAATTGTGTACATTTGAGCTGAATGTGTCAAAATCTTAAAAATTAACAGGTGCCCAAGCAATTTCATGCTAGAATCATCATCCGGATGCCAAAATAAACTAAATACAGCAAAAGATTTGAGTGCACAACGTTTGGTTTAGGTTTGACAGCCATAATCACATTTTTATTGCTTTAAATGCGTTTTTAGCGCATGATTGTACATTTGAGCTGAATGTGTCAAAATCTTAAAAGTTAACAGGTGCCCAAGCAATTTCATGCTAGAATCATCATCCGGATGCCAAAATAAACTAAATACAGCAAAAGATTTGAGTGCACAACGTTTGGTTTAGATTTGACAGCCATAATCAGCAATTGTGTACATTTGAGCTGAATGTGTCAAAATCTTAAAAATTAACAGGTGCCCAAGCAATTTCATGCTAGAATCATCATCCGGATGCCAAAATAAACTAAATACAGCAAAAGATTTGAGTGCACAACGTTTGGTTTAGGTTTGACAGCCATAATCACCTTTTTATTGCTTTAAATGCGTTTTTAGCGCATGATTGTACATTTGAGCTGAATGTGTCAAAATCTTAAAAATTAACAGGTGCCCAAGCAATTTCATGCTAGAATCATCATCCGGATGCCAAAATAAACTAAATACAGCAAAAGATTTGAGTGCACAACGTTTGGTTTAGATTTGACAGCCATAATCAGCAATTGTGTACATTTGAGCTGAATGTGACAAAATCTTAAAAATTAACAGGTGCCCAAGCAATTTCATGCTAGAATCATCATCCGGATGCCAAAATAAATTAAATACAGCAAAAGATTTGAGTGCACAACGTTTGGTTTAGGTTTGACAGCCATAATCACCTTTTTATTGCTTTAAATGCGTTTTTAGCGCATGATTGTACATTTGAGCTGAATGTGTCAAAATCTTAAAAATTAACAGGTGCCCAAGCAATTTCATGCTAGAATCATCATCCGGATGCCAAAATAAACTAAATACAGCAAAAGATTTGAGTGCACAACGTTTGGTTTAGATTTGACAGCCATAATCAGCAATTGTGTACATTTGAGCTGAATGTGTCAAAATCTTAAAAATTAACAGGTGCCCAAGCAATTTCATGCTAGAATCATCATTCGGATGCCAAAATAAACTAAATACAGCAAAAGATTTGAGTGCACAACGTTTGGTTTAGGTTTGACAGCCATAATCACCTTTTTATTGCTTTAAATGCGTTTTTAGCGCATGATTGTACATTTGAGCTGAATGTGTCAAAATCTTAAAAATTAACAGGTGCCCAAGCAATTTCATGCTAGAATCATCATCCGGATGCCAAAATAAACTAAATACAGCAAAAGATTTGAGTGCACAACGTTTGGTTTAGATTTGACAGCCATAATCAGCAATTGTGTACATTTGAGCTGAATGTGTCAAAATCTTAAAAATTAACAGGTGCCCAAGCAATTTCATGCTAGAATCATCATCCGGATGCCAAAATAAACTAAATACAGCAAAAGATTTGAGTGCACAACGTTTGGTTTAGGTTTGACAGCCATAATCACCTTTTTATTGCTTTAAATGCGTTTTTAGCGCATGATTGTACATTTGAGCTGAATGTGTCAAAATCTTAAAAATTAACAGGTGCCCAAGCAATTTCATGCTAGAATCATCATCCGGATGCCAAAATAAACTAAATACAGCAAAAGATTTGAGTGCACAACGTTTGGTTTAGATTTGACAGCCATAATCAGCAATTGTGTACATTTGAGCTGAATGTGTCAAAATCTTAAAAATTAACAGGTGCCCAAGCAATTTCATGCTAGAATCATCATCCGGATGCCAAAATAAACTAAATACAGCAAAAGATTTGAGTGCACAACGTTTGGTTTAGATTTGACAGCCATAATCAGCAATTGTGTACATTTGAGCTGAATGTGACAAAATCTTAAAAATTAACAGGTGCCCAAGCAATTTCATGCTAGAATCATCATCCGGATGCCAAAATAAATTAAATACAGCAAAAGATTTGAGTGCACAACGTTTGGTTTAGGTTTGACAGCCATAATCACCTTTTTATTGCTTTAAATGCGTTTTTAGCGCATGATTGTACATTTGAGCTGAATGTGTCAAAATCTTAAAAATTAACAGGTGCCCAAGCAATTTCATGCTAGAATCATCATCCGGATGCCAAAATAAACTAAATACAGCAAAAGATTTGAGTGCACAACGTTTGGTTTAGATTTGACAGCCATAATCAGCAATTGTGTACATTTGAGCTGAATGTGTCAAAATCTTAAAAATTAACAGGTGCCCAAGCAATTTCATGCTAGAATCATCATTCGGATGCCAAAATAAACTAAATACAGCAAAAGATTTGAGTGCACAACGTTTGGTTTAGGTTTGACAGCCATAATCACCTTTTTATTGCTTTAAATGCGTTTTTAGCGCATGATTGTACATTTGAGCTGAATGTGTCAAAATCTTAAAAATTAACAGGTGCCCAAGCAATTTCATGCTAGAATCATCATCCGGATGCCAAAATAAACTAAATACAGCAAAAGATTTGAGTGCACAACGTTTGGTTTAGATTTGACAGCCATAATCAGCAATTGTGTACATTTGAGCTGAATGTGTCAAAATCTTAAAAATTAACAGGTGCCCAAGCAATTTCATGCTAGAATCATCATCCGGATGCCAAAATAAACTAAATACAGCAAAAGATTTGAGTGCACAACGTTTGGTTTAGGTTTGACAGCCATAATCACCTTTTTATTGCTTTAAATGCGTTTTTAGCGCATGATTGTACATTTGAGCTGAATGTGTCAAAATCTTAAAAATTAACAGGTGCCCAAGCAATTTCATGCTAGAATCATCATCCGGATGCCAAAATAAACTAAATACAGCAAAAGATTTGAGTGCACAACGTTTGGTTTAGATTTGACAGCCATAATCAGCAATTGTGTACATTTGAGCTGAATGTGTCAAAATCTTAAAAATTAACAGGTGCCCAAGCAATTTCATGCTAGAATCATCATCCGGATGCCAAAATAAACTAAATACAGCAAAAGATTTGAGTGCACAACGTTTGGTTTAGATTTGACAGCCATAATCAGCAATTGTGTACATTTGAGCTGAATGTGTCAAAATCTTAAAAATTAACAGGTGCCCAAGCAATTTCATGCTAGAATCATCATCCGGATGCCAAAATAAACTAAATACAGCAAAAGATTTGAGTGCACAACGTTTGGTTTTGGTTTGACAGCCATAATCACCTTTTTATTGCTTTAAATGCGTTTGTAGCGCATGATTGTACATTTGAGCTGAATGTGTCAAAATCTTAAAAATTAACAGGTGCCCAAGCAATTTCATGCTAGAATCATCATCCGGATGCCAAAATAAACTAAATACAGCAAAAGATTTGAGTGCACAACGTTTGGTTTAGATTTGACAGCCATAATCAGCAATTGTGTACATTTGAGCTGAATGTGTCAAAATCTTAAAAATTAACAGGTGCCCAAGCAATTTCATGCTAGAATCATCATCCGGATGCCAAAATAAACTAAATACAGCAAAAGATTTGAGTGCACAACGTTTGGTTTTGGTTTGACAGCCATAATCACCTTTTTATTGCTTTAAATGCGTTTGTAGCGCATGATTGTACATTTGAGCTGAATGTGTCAAAATCTTAAAAATTAACAGGTGCCCAAGCAATTTCATGCTAGAATCATCATCCGGATGCCAAAATAAACTAAATACAGCAAAAGATTTGAGTGCACAACGTTTGGTTTAGATTTGACAGCCATAATCAGCAATTGTGTACATTTGAGGTGAATGTGTCAAAATCTTAAAAATTAACAGGTGCCCAAGCAATTTCATGCTAGAATCATCATCCGGATGCCAAAATAAACTAAATACAGCAAAAGATTTGAGTGCATAACGTTTGGTTTAGGTTTGACAGCCATAATCACCTTTTTATTGCTTTAAATGCGTTTTTAGCGCATGATTGTACATTTGAGCTGAATGTGTCAAAATCTTAAAAATTAACAGGTGCCCAAGCAATTTCATGCTAGAATCATCATCCGGATGCCAAAATAAACTAAATACAGCAAAAGATTTGAGTGCACAACGTTTGGTTTAGATTTGACAGCCATAATCAGCAATTGTGTACATTTGAGCTGAATGTGTCAAAATCTTAAAAATTAACAGGTGCCCAAGCAATTTCATGCTAGAATCATCATCCGGATGCCAAAATAAACTAAATACAGCAAAAGATTTGAGTGCACAACGTTTGGTTTAGGTTTGACGGCCATAATCACCTTTTTATTGCTTTAAATGCGTTTTTAGCGCATGATTGTACATTTGAGCTGAATGTGTCAAAATCTTAAAAATTAACAGGTGCCCAAGCAATTTCATGCTAGAATCATCATCCGGATGCCAAAATAAACTAAATACAGCAAAAGATTTGAGTGCACAACGTTTGGTTTAGGTTTGACAGCCATAATCACCTTTTTATTGCTTTAAATGCGTTTTTAGCGCATGATTGTACATTTGAGCTGAATGTGTCAAAATCTTAAAAATTAACAGGTGCCCAAGCAATTTCATGCTAGAATCATCATCCGGATGCCAAAATAAACTAAATACAGCAAAAGATTTGAGTGCACAACGTTTGGTTTAGATTTGACAGCCATAATCAGCAATTGTGTACATTTGAGCTGAATGTGTCAAAATCTTAAAAATTAACAGGTGCCCAAGCAATTTCATGCTAGAATCATCATCCGGATGCCAAAATAAACTAAATACAGCAAAAGATTTGAGTGCACAACGTTTGGTTTAGGTTTGACAGCCATAATCACCTTTTTATTGCTTTAAATGCGTTTTTAGCGCATGATTGTACATTTGAGCTGAATGTGTCAAAATCTTAAAAATTAACAGGTTCCCAAGCAATTTCATGCTAGAATCATCATCCGGATGCCAAAATAAACTAAATACAGCAAAAGATTTGAGTGCACAACGTTTGGTTTAGATTTGACAGCCATAATCAGCAATTGTGTACATTTGAGGTGAATGTGTCAAAATCTTAAAAATTAACAGGTGCCCAAGCAATTTCATGCTAGAATCATCATCCGGATGCCAAAATAAACTAAATACAGCAAAAGATTTGAGTGCACAACGTTTGGTTTTGGTTTGACAGCCATAATCACCTTTTTATTGCTTTAAATGCGTTTGTAGCGCATGATTGTACATTTGAGCTGAATGTGTCAAAATCTTAAAAATTAACAGGTGCCCAAGCAATTTCATGCTAGAATCATCATCCGGATGCCAAAATAAACTAAATACAGCAAAAGATTTGAGTGCACAACGTTTGGTTTAGATTTGACAGCCATAATCAGCAATTGTGTACATTTGAGGTGAATGTGTCAAAATCTTAAAAATTAACAGGTGCCCAAGCAATTTCATGCTAGAATCATCATCCGGATGCCAAAATAAACTAAATACAGCAAAAGATTTGAGTGCATAACGTTTGGTTTAGGTTTGACAGCCATAATCACCTTTTTATTGCTTTAAATGCGTTTTTAGCGCATGATTGTACATTTGAGCTGAATGTGTCAAAATCTTAAAAATTAACAGGTGCCCAAGCAATTTCATGCTAGAATCATCATCCGGATGCCAAAATAAACTAAATACAGCAAAAGATTTGAGTGCACAACGTTTGGTTTAGATTTGACAGCCATAATCAGCAATTGTGTACATTTGAGCTGAATGTGTCAAAATCTTAAAAATTAACAGGTGCCCAAGCAATTTCATGCTAGAATCATCATCCGGATGCCAAAATAAACTAAATACAGCAAAAGATTTGAGTGCACAACGTTTGGTTTAGGTTTGACGGCCATAATCACCTTTTTATTGCTTTAAATGCGTTTTTAGCGCATGATTGTACATTTGAGCTGAATGTGTCAAAATCTTAAAAATTAACAGGTGCCCAAGCAATTTCATGCTAGAATCATCATCCGGATGCCAAAATAAACTAAATACAGCAAAAGATTTGAGTGCACAACGTTTGGTTTAGGTTTGACAGCCATAATCACCTTTTTATTGCTTTAAATGCGTTTTTAGCGCATGATTGTACATTTGAGCTGAATGTGTCAAAATCTTAAAAATTAACAGGTGCCCAAGCAATTTCATGCTAGAATCATCATCCGGATGCCAAAATAAACTAAATACAGCAAAAGATTTGAGTGCACAACGTTTGGTTTAGATTTGACAGCCATAATCAGCAATTGTGTACATTTGAGCTGAATGTGTCAAAATCTTAAAAATTAACAGGTGCCCAAGCAATTTCATGCTAGAATCATCATCCGGATGCCAAAATAAACTAAATACAGCAAAAGATTTGAGTGCACAACGTTTGGTTTAGGTTTGACAGCCATAATCACCTTTTTATTGCTTTAAATGCGTTTTTAGCGCATGATTGTACATTTGAGCTGAATGTGTCAAAATCTTAAAAATTAACAGGTTCCCAAGCAATTTCATGCTAGAATCATCATCCGGATGCCAAAATAAACTAAATACAGCAAAAGATTTGAGTGCACAACGTTTGGTTTAGATTTGACAGCCATAATCAGCAATTGTGTACATTTGAGGTGAATGTGTCAAAATCTTAAAAATTAACAGGTGCCCAAGCAATTTCATGCTAGAATCATCATCCGGATGCCAAAATAAACTAAATACAGCAAAAGATTTGAGTGCACAACGTTTGGTTTAGGTTTGACAGCCATAATCACCTTTTTATTGCTTTAAATGCGTTTTTAGCGCATGATTGTACATTTGAGCTGAATGTGTCAAAATCTTAAAAATTAACAGGTGCCCAAGCAATTTCATGCTAGAATCATCATCCGGATGCCAAAATAAACTAAATACAGCAAAAGATTTGAGTGCACAACGTTTGGTTTAGATTTGACAGCCATAATCAGCAATTGTGTACATTTGAGGTGAATGTGTCAAAATCTTAAAAATTAACAGGTGCCCAAGCAATTTCATGCTAGAATCATCATCCGGATGCCAAAATAAACTAAATACAGCAAAAGATTTGAGTGCATAACGTTTGGTTTAGGTTTGACAGCCATAATCACCTTTTTATTGCTTTAAATGCGTTTTTAGCGCATGATTGTACATTTGAGCTGAATGTGTCAAAATCTTAAAAATTAACAGGTGCCCAAGCAATTTCATGCTAGAATCATCATCCGGATGCCAAAATAAACTAAATACAGCAAAAGATTTGAGTGCACAACGTTTGGTTTAGATTTGACAGCCATAATCAGCAATTGTGTACATTTGAGCTGAATGTGTCAAAATCTTAAAAATTAACAGGTGCCCAAGCAATTTCATGCTAGAATCATCATCCGGATGCCAAAATAAACTAAATACAGCAAAAGATTTGAGTGCACAACGTTTGGTTTAGGTTTGACGGCCATAATCACCTTTTTATTGCTTTAAATGCGTTTTTAGCGCATGATTGTACATTTGAGCTGAATGTGTCAAAATCTTAAAAATTAACAGGTGCCCAAGCAATTTCATGCTAGAATCATCATCCGGATGCCAAAATAAACTAAATACAGCAAAAGATTTGAGTGCACAACGTTTGGTTTAGGTTTGACAGCCATAATCACCTTTTTATTGCTTTAAATGCGTTTTTAGCGCATGATTGTACATTTGAGCTGAATGTGTCAAAATCTTAAAAATTAACAGGTGCCCAAGCAATTTCATGCTAGAATCATCATCCGGATGCCAAAATAAACTAAATACAGCAAAAGATTTGAGTGCACAACGTTTGGTTTAGATTTGACAGCCATAATCAGCAATTGTGTACATTTGAGCTGAATGTGTCAAAATCTTAAAAATTAACAGGTGCCCAAGCAATTTCATGCTAGAATCATCATCCGGATGCCAAAATAAACTAAATACAGCAAAAGATTTGAGTGCACAACGTTTGGTTTAGGTTTGACAGCCATAATCACCTTTTTATTGCTTTAAATGCGTTTTTAGCGCATGATTGTACATTTGAGCTGAATGTGTCAAAATCTTAAAAATTAACAGGTTCCCAAGCAATTTCATGCTAGAATCATCATCCGGATGCCAAAATAAACTAAATACAGCAAAAGATTTGAGTGCACAACGTTTGGTTTAGATTTGACAGCCATAATCAGCAATTGTGTACATTTGAGGTGAATGTGTCAAAATCTTAAAAATTAACAGGTGCCCAAGCAATTTCATGCTAGAATCATCATCCGGATGCCAAAATAAACTAAATACAGCAAAAGATTTGAGTGCACAACGTTTGGTTTAGGTTTGACAGCCATAATCACCTTTTTATTGCTTTAAATGCGTTTTTAGCGCATGATTGTACATTTGAGCTGAATGTGTCAAAATCTTAAAAATTAACAGGTGCCCAAGCAATTTCATGCTAGAATCATCATCCGGATGCCAAAATAAACTAAATACAGCAAAAGATTTGAGTGCACAACGTTTGGTTTAGATTTGACAGCCATAATCAGCAATTGTGTACATTTGAGCTGAATGTGTCAAAATCTTAAAAATTAACAGGTGCCCAAGCAATTTCATGCTAGAATCATCATCCGGATGCCAAAATAAACTAAATACAGCAAAAGATTTGAGTGCACAACGTTTGGTTTAGGTTTGACAGCCATAATCACATTTTTATTGCTTTAAATGCGTTTTTAGCGCATGATTGTACATTTGAGCTGAATGTGTCAAAATCTTAAAAATTAACAGGTGCCCAAGCAATTTCATGCTAGAATCATCATCCGGATGCCAAAATAAACTAAATACAGCAAAAGATTTGAGTGCACAACGTTTGGTTTAGATTTGACAGCCATAATCAGCAATTGTGTACATTTGAGCTGAATGTGTCAAAATCTTAAAAATTAACAGGTGCCCAAGCAATTTCATGCTAGAATCATCATCCGGATGCCAAAATAAACTAAATACAGCAAAAGATTTGAGTGCACAACGTTTGGTTTAGGTTTGACAGCCATAATCACCTTTTTATTGCTTTAAATGCGTTTTTAGCGCATGATTGTACATTTGAGCTGAATGTGTCAAAATCTTAAAAATTAACAGGTGCCCAAGCAATTTCATGCTAGAATCATCATCCGGATGCCAAAATAAACTAAATACAGCAAAAGATTTGAGTGCACAACGTTTGGTTTAGATTTGACAGCCATAATCAGCAATTGTGTACATTTGAGCTGAATGTGACAAAATCTTAAAAATTAACAGGTGCCCAAGCAATTTCATGCTAGAATCATCATCCGGATGCCAAAATAAATTAAATACAGCAAAAGATTTGAGTGCACAACGTTTGGTTTAGGTTTGACAGCCATAATCACCTTTTTATTGCTTTAAATGCGTTTTTAGCGCATGATTGTACATTTGAGCTGAATGTGTCAAAATCTTAAAAATTAACAGGTGCCCAAGCAATTTCATGCTAGAATCATCATCCGGATGCCAAAATAAACTAAATACAGCAAAAGATTTGAGTGCACAACGTTTGGTTTAGATTTGACAGCCATAATCAGCAATTGTGTACATTTGAGCTGAATGTGTCAAAATCTTAAAAATTAACAGGTGCCCAAGCAATTTCATGCTAGAATCATCATTCGGATGCCAAAATAAACTAAATACAGCAAAAGATTTGAGTGCACAACGTTTGGTTTAGGTTTGACAGCCATAATCACCTTTTTATTGCTTTAAATGCGTTTTTAGCGCATGATTGTACATTTGAGCTGAATGTGTCAAAATCTTAAAAATTAACAGGTGCCCAAGCAATTTCATGCTAGAATCATCATCCGGATGCCAAAATAAACTAAATACAGCAAAAGATTTGAGTGCACAACGTTTGGTTTAGATTTGACAGCCATAATCAGCAATTGTGTACATTTGAGCTGAATGTGTCAAAATCTTAAAAATTAACAGGTGCCCAAGCAATTTCATGCTAGAATCATCATCCGGATGCCAAAATAAACTAAATACAGCAAAAGATTTGAGTGCACAACGTTTGGTTTAGGTTTGACAGCCATAATCACCTTTTTATTGCTTTAAATGCGTTTTTAGCGCATGATTGTACATTTGAGCTGAATGTGTCAAAATCTTAAAAATTAACAGGTGCCCAAGATTTCATGCTAGAATCATCATCCGGATGCCAAAATAAACTAAATACAGCAAAAGATTTGAGTGCACAACGTTTGGTTTAGATTTGACAGCCATAATCAGCAATTGTGTACATTTGAGCTGAATGTGTCAAAATCTTAAAAATTAACAGGTGCCCAAGCAATTTCATGCTAGAATCATCATCCGGATGCCAAAATAAACTAAATACAGCAAAAGATTTGAGTGCACAACGTTTGGTTTAGATTTGACAGCCATAATCAGCAATTGTGTACATTTGAGCTGAATGTGTCAAAATCTTAAAAATTAACAGGTGCCCAAGCAATTTCATGCTAGAATCATCATCCGGATGCCAAAATAAACTAAATACAGCAAAAGATTTGAGTGCACAACGTTTGGTTTTGGTTTGACAGCCATAATCACCTTTTTATTGCTTTAAATGCGTTTGTAGCGCATGATTGTACATTTTGAGCTGAATTGTGTCAAAATCTTAAAAATTAACAGGTGCCCAAGCAATTTCATGCTAGAATCATCATCCGGATGCCAAAATAAACTAAATACAGCAAAAGATTTGAGTGCACAACGTTTGGTTTAGATTTGACAGCCATAATCAGCAATTGTGTACATTTGAGCTGAATGTGTCAAAATCTTAAAATTAACAGGTGCCCAAGCAATTTCATGCTAGAATCATCATCCGGATGCCAAAATAAACTAAATACAGCAAAAGATTTGAGTGCACAACGTTTGGTTTAGGTTTGACAGCCATAATCACCTTTTTATTGCTTTAAATGCGTTTTTAGCGCATGATTGTACATTTGAGCTGAATGTGTCAAAATCTTAAAAATTAACAGGTGCCCAAGCAATTTCATGCTAGAATCATCATCCGGATGCCAAAATAAACTAAATACAGCAAAAGATTTGAGTGCACAACGTTTGGTTTAGGTTTGACAGCCATAATCACCTTTTTTATTGCTTTAAATGCGTTTTTAGCGCATGATTGTACATTTGAGCTGAATGTGTCAAAATCTTAAAAATTAACAGGTGCCCAAGCAATTTCATGCTAGAATCATCATCCGGATGCCAAAATAAACTAAATACAGCAAAAGATTTGAGTGCACAACGTTTGGTTTAGATTTGACAGCCATAATCAGCAATTGTGTACATTTGAGCTGAATGTGTCAAAATCTTAAAAATTAACAGGTGCCCAAGCAATTTCATGCTAGAATCATCATCCGGATGCCAAAATAAACTAAATACAGCAAAAGATTTGAGTGCACAACGTTTGGTTTTGGTTTGACAGCCATAATCACCTTTTTATTGCTTTAAATGCGTTTGTAGCGCATGATTGTACATTTGAGCTGAATGTGTCAAAATCTTAAAAATTAACAGGTGCCCAAGCAATTTCATGCTAGAATCATCATCCGGATGCCAAAATAAACTAAATACAGCAAAAGATTTGAGTGCACAACGTTTGGTTTAGATTTGACAGCCATAATCAGCAATTGTGTACATTTGAGGTGAATGTGTCAAAATCTTAAAAATTAACAGGTGCCCAAGCAATTTCATGCTAGAATCATCATCCGGATGCCAAAATAAACTAAATACAGCAAAAGATTTGAGTGCATAACGTTTGGTTTAGGTTTGACAGCCATAATCACCTTTTTATTGCTTTAAATGCGTTTTTTAGCGCATGATTGTACATTTGAGCTGAATGTGTCAAAATCTTAAAAATTAACAGGTGCCCAAGCAATTTCATGCTAGAATCATCATCCGGATGCCAAAATAAACTAAATACAGCAAAAGATTTGAGTGCACAACGTTTGGTTTAGATTTGACAGCCATAATCAGCAATTGTGTACATTTGAGCTGAATGTGTCAAAATCTTAAAAATTAACAGGTGCCCAAGCAATTTCATGCTAGAATCATCATCCGGATGCCAAAATAAACTAAATACAGCAAAAGATTTGAGTGCACAACGTTTGGTTTAGGTTTGACGGCCATAATCACCTTTTTATTGCTTTAAATGCGTTTTAGCGCATGATTGTACATTTGAGCTGAATGTGTCAAAATCTTAAAAATTAACAGGTGCCCAAGCAATTTCATGCTAGAATCATCATCCGGATGCCAAAATAAACTAAATACAGCAAAAGATTTGAGTGCACAACGTTTGGTTTAGGTTTGACAGCCATAATCACCTTTTTATTGCTTTAATGCGTTTTTAGCGCATGATTGTACATTTGAGCTGAATGTGTCAAAATCTTAAAAATTAACAGGTGCCCAAGCAATTTCATGCTAGAATCATCATCCGGATGCCAAAATAAACTAAATACAGCAAAAGATTTGAGTGCACAACGTTTGGTTTAGATTTGACAGCCATAATCAGCAATTGTGTACATTTGAGCTGAATGTGTCAAAATCTTAAAAATTAACAGGTGCCCAAGCAATTTCATGCTAGAATCATCATCCGGATGCCAAAATAAACTAAATACAGCAAAAGATTTGAGTGCACAACGTTTGGTTTAGGTTTGACAGCCATAATCACCTTTTTATTGCTTTAAATGCGTTTTTTAGCGCATGATTGTACATTTGAGCTGAATGTGTCAAAATCTTAAAAATTAACAGGTTGCCCAAGCAATTTCATGCTAGAATCATCATCCGGATGCCAAAATAAACTAAATACAGCAAAAGATTTGAGTGCACAACGTTTGGTTTAGATTTGACAGCCATAATCAGCAATTGTGTACATTTGAGGTGAATGTGTCAAAATCTTAAAAATTAACAGGTGCCCAAGCAATTTCATGCTAGAATCATCATCCGGATGCCAAAATAAACTAAATACAGCAAAAGATTTGAGTGCACAACGTTTGGTTTAGGTTTGACAGCCATAATCACCTTTTTATTGCTTTAAATGCGTTTTTAGCGCATGATTGTACATTTGAGCTGAATGTGTCAAAATCTTAAAAATTAACAGGTGCCCAAGCAATTTCATGCTAGAATCATCATCCGGATGCCAAAATAAACTAAATACAGCAAAAGATTTGAGTGCACAACGTTTGGTTTAGATTTGACAGCCATAATCAGCAATTGTGTACATTTGAGCTGAATGTGTCAAAATCTTAAAAATTAACAGGTGCCCAAGCAATTTCATGCTAGAATCATCATCCGGATGCCAAAATAAACTAAATACAGCAAAAGATTTGAGTGCACAACGTTTGGTTTAGGTTTGACAGCCATAATCACATTTTTATTGCTTTAAATGCGTTTTTTAGCGCATGATTGTACATTTGAGCTGAATGTGTCAAAATCTTAAAAATTAACAGGTGCCCAAGCAATTTCATGCTAGAATCATCATCCGGATGCCAAAATAAACTAAATACAGCAAAAGATTTGAGTGCACAACGTTTGGTTTAGATTTGACAGCCATAATCAGCAATTGTGTACATTTGAGCTGAATGTGTCAAAATCTTAAAAATTAACAGGTGCCCAAGCAATTTCATGCTAGAATCATCATCCGGATGCCAAAATAAACTAAATACAGCAAAAGATTTGAGTGCACAACGTTTGGTTTAGGTTTGACAGCCATAATCACCTTTTTATTGCTTTAAATGCGTTTTTAGCGCATGATTGTACATTTGAGCTGAATGTGTCAAAATCTTAAAAATTAACAGGTGCCCAAGCAATTTCATGCTAGAATCATCATCCGGATGCCAAAATAAACTAAATACAGCAAAAGATTTGAGTGCACAACGTTTGGTTTAGATTTGACAGCCATAATCAGCAATTGTGTACATTTGAGCTGAATGTGACAAAATCTTAAAAATTAACAGGTGCCCAAGCAATTTTCATGCTAGAATCATCATCCGGATGCCAAAATAAACTAAATACAGCAAAAGATTTGAGTGCACAACGTTTGGTTTAGGTTTGACAGCCATAATCCACCTTTTTATTGCTTTAAATGCGTTTTTAGCGCATGATTGTACATTTGAGCTGAATGTGTCAAAATCTTAAAAATTAACAGGTGCCCAAGCAATTTCATGCTAGAATCATCATCCGGATGCCAAAATAAACTAAATACAGCAAAAGATTTGAGTGCACAACGTTTGGTTTAGGTTTGACAGCCATAATCACATTTTTATTGCTTTAAATGCGTTTTTAGCGCATGATTGTACATTTGAGCTGAATGTGTCAAAATCTTAAAAATTAACAGGTGCCCAAGCAATTTCATGCTAGAATCATCATCCGGATGCCAAAATAAACTAAATACAGCAAAAGATTTGAGTGCACAACGTTTGGTTTAGATTTGACAGCCATAATCAGCAATTGTGTACATTTGAGCTGAATGTGTCAAAATCTTAAAAATTAACAGGTGCCCAAGCAATTTCATGCTAGAATCATCATCCGGATGCCAAAATAAACTAAATACAGCAAAAGATTTGAGTGCACAACGTTTGGTTTAGGTTTGACAGCCATAATCACCTTTTTATTGCTTTAAATGCGTTTTTAGCGCATGATTGTACATTTGAGCTGAATGTGTCAAAATCTTAAAAATTAACAGGTGCCCAAGCAATTTCATGCTAGAATCATCATCCGGATGCCAAAATAAACTAAATACAGCAAAAGATTTGAGTGCACAACGTTTGGTTTAGATTTGACAGCCATAATCAGCAATTGTGTACATTTGAGCTGAATGTGACAAAATCTTAAAAATTAACAGGTGCCCAAGCAATTTCATGCTAGAATCATCATCCGGATGCCAAAATAAATTAAATACAGCAAAAGATTTGAGTGCACAACGTTTGGTTTAGGTTTGACAGCCATAATCACCTTTTTATTGCTTTAAATGCGTTTTTAGCGCATGATTGTACATTTGAGCTGAATGTGTCAAAATCTTAAAAATTAACAGGTGCCCAAGCAATTTCATGCTAGAATCATCATCCGGATGCCAAAATAAACTAAATACAGCAAAAGATTTGAGTGCACAACGTTTGGTTTAGATTTGACAGCCATAATCAGCAATTGTGTACATTTGAGCTGAATGTGTCAAAATCTTAAAAATTAACAGGTGCCCAAGCAATTTCATGCTAGAATCATCATTCGGATGCCAAAATAAACTAAATACAGCAAAAGATTTGAGTGCACAACGTTTGGTTTAGGTTTGACAGCCATAATCACCTTTTTATTGCTTTAAATGCGTTTTTAGCGCATGATTGTACATTTGAGCTGAATGTGTCAAAATCTTAAAAATTAACAGGTGCCCAAGCAATTTCATGCTAGAATCATCATCCGGATGCCAAAATAAACTAAATACAGCAAAAGATTTGAGTGCACAACGTTTGGTTTAGATTTGACAGCCATAATCAGCAATTGTGTACATTTGAGCTGAATGTGTCAAAATCTTAAAAATTAACAGGTGCCCAAGCAATTTCATGCTAGAATCATCATCCGGATGCCAAAATAAACTAAATACAGCAAAAGATTTGAGTGCACAACGTTTGGTTTAGGTTTGACAGCCATAATCACCTTTTTATTGCTTTAAATGCGTTTTTAGCGCATGATTGTACATTTGAGCTGAATGTGTCAAAATCTTAAAAATTAACAGGTGCCCAAGCAATTTCATGCTAGAATCATCATCCGGATGCCAAAATAAACTAAATACAGCAAAAGATTTGAGTGCACAACGTTTGGTTTAGATTTGACAGCCATAATCAGCAATTGTGTACATTTGAGCTGAATGTGTCAAAATCTTAAAAATTAACAGGTGCCCAAGCAATTTCATGCTAGAATCATCATCCGGATGCCAAAATAAACTAAATACAGCAAAAGATTTGAGTGCACAACGTTTGGTTTAGATTTGACAGCCATAATCAGCAATTGTGTACATTTGAGCTGAATGTGTCAAAATCTTAAAAATTAACAGGTGCCCAAGCAATTTCATGCTAGAATCATCATCCGGATGCCAAAATAAACTAAATACAGCAAAAGATTTGAGTGCACAACGTTTGGTTTTGGTTTGACAGCCATAATCACCTTTTTATTGCTTTAAATGCGTTTGTAGCGCATGATTGTACATTTGAGCTGAATGTGTCAAAATCTTAAAAATTAACAGGTGCCCAAGCAATTTCATGCTAGAATCATCATCCGGATGCCAAAATAAACTAAATACAGCAAAAGATTTGAGTGCACAACGTTTGGTTTAGATTTGACAGCCATAATCAGCAATTGTGTACATTTGAGCTGAATGTGTCAAAATCTTAAAAATTAACAGGTGCCCAAGCAATTTCATGCTAGAATCATCATCCGGATGCCAAAATAAACTAAATACAGCAAAAGATTTGAGTGCACAACGTTTGGTTTAGGTTTGACAGCCATAATCACCTTTTTATTGCTTTAAATGCGTTTTTAGCGCATGATTGTACATTTGAGCTGAATGTGTCAAAATCTTAAAAATTAACAGGTGCCCAAGCAATTTCATGCTAGAATCATCATCCGGATGCCAAAATAAACTAAATACAGCAAAAGATTTGAGTGCACAACGTTTGGTTTAGGTTTGACAGCCATAATCACCTTTTTATTGCTTTAAATGCGTTTTTAGCGCATGATTGTACATTTGAGCTGAATGTGTCAAAATCTTAAAAATTAACAGGTGCCCAAGCAATTTCATGCTAGAATCATCATCCGGATGCCAAAATAAACTAAATACAGCAAAAGATTTGAGTGCACAACGTTTGGTTTAGATTTGACAGCCATAATCAGCAATTGTGTACATTTGAGCTGAATGTGTCAAAATCTTAAAAATTAACAGGTGCCCAAGCAATTTCATGCTAGAATCATCATCCGGATGCCAAAATAAACTAAATACAGCAAAAGATTTGAGTGCACAACGTTTGGTTTTGGTTTGACAGCCATAATCACCTTTTTATTGCTTTAAATGCGTTTGTAGCGCATGATTGTACATTTGAGCTGAATGTGTCAAAATCTTAAAAATTAACAGGTGCCCAAGCAATTTCATGCTAGAATCATCATCCGGATGCCAAAATAAACTAAATACAGCAAAAGATTTGAGTGCACAACGTTTGGTTTAGATTTGACAGCCATAATCAGCAATTGTGTACATTTGAGGTGAATGTGTCAAAATCTTAAAAATTAACAGGTGCCCAAGCAATTTCATGCTAGAATCATCATCCGGATGCCAAAATAAACTAAATACAGCAAAAGATTTGAGTGCATAACGTTTGGTTTAGGTTTGACAGCCATAATCACCTTTTTATTGCTTTAAATGCGTTTTTAGCGCATGATTGTACATTTGAGCTGAATGTGTCAAAATCTTAAAAATTAACAGGTGCCCAAGCAATTTCATGCTAGAATCATCATCCGGATGCCAAAATAAACTAAATACAGCAAAAGATTTGAGTGCACAACGTTTGGTTTAGATTTGACAGCCATAATCAGCAATTGTGTACATTTGAGCTGAATGTGTCAAAATCTTAAAAATTAACAGGTGCCCAAGCAATTTCATGCTAGAATCATCATCCGGATGCCAAAATAAACTAAATACAGCAAAAGATTTGAGTGCACAACGTTTGGTTTAGGTTTGACGGCCATAATCACCTTTTTATTGCTTTAAATGCGTTTTTAGCGCATGATTGTACATTTGAGCTGAATGTGTCAAAATCTTAAAAATTAACAGGTGCCCAAGCAATTTCATGCTAGAATCATCATCCGGATGCCAAAATAAACTAAATACAGCAAAAGATTTGAGTGCACAACGTTTGGTTTAGGTTTGACAGCCATAATCACCTTTTTATTGCTTTAAATGCGTTTTTAGCGCATGATTGTACATTTGAGCTGAATGTGTCAAAATCTTAAAAATTAACAGGTGCCCAAGCAATTTCATGCTAGAATCATCATCCGGATGCCAAAATAAACTAAATACAGCAAAAGATTTGAGTGCACAACGTTTGGTTTAGATTTGACAGCCATAATCAGCAATTGTGTACATTTGAGCTGAATGTGTCAAAATCTTAAAAATTAACAGGTGCCCAAGCAATTTCATGCTAGAATCATCATCCGGATGCCAAAATAAACTAAATACAGCAAAAGATTTGAGTGCACAACGTTTGGTTTAGGTTTGACAGCCATAATCACCTTTTTATTGCTTTAAATGCGTTTTTAGCGCATGATTGTACATTTGAGCTGAATGTGTCAAAATCTTAAAAATTAACAGGTTCCCAAGCAATTTCATGCTAGAATCATCATCCGGATGCCAAAATAAACTAAATACAGCAAAAGATTTGAGTGCACAACGTTTGGTTTAGATTTGACAGCCATAATCAGCAATTGTGTACATTTGAGGTGAATGTGTCAAAATCTTAAAAATTAACAGGTGCCCAAGCAATTTCATGCTAGAATCATCATCCGGATGCCAAAATAAACTAAATACAGCAAAAGATTTGAGTGCACAACGTTTGGTTTAGGTTTGACAGCCATAATCACCTTTTTATTGCTTTAAATGCGTTTTTAGCGCATGATTGTACATTTGAGCTGAATGTGTCAAAATCTTAAAAATTAACAGGTGCCCAAGCAATTTCATGCTAGAATCATCATCCGGATGCCAAAATAAACTAAATACAGCAAAAGATTTGAGTGCACAACGTTTGGTTTAGATTTGACAGCCATAATCAGCAATTGTGTACATTTGAGCTGAATGTGTCAAAATCTTAAAAATTAACAGGTGCCCAAGCAATTTCATGCTAGAATCATCATCCGGATGCCAAAATAAACTAAATACAGCAAAAGATTTGAGTGCACAACGTTTGGTTTAGGTTTGACAGCCATAATCACATTTTTATTGCTTTAAATGCGTTTTTAGCGCATGATTGTACATTTGAGCTGAATGTGTCAAAATCTTAAAAATTAACAGGTGCCCAAGCAATTTCATGCTAGAATCATCATCCGGATGCCAAAATAAACTAAATACAGCAAAAGATTTGAGTGCACAACGTTTGGTTTAGATTTGACAGCCATAATCAGCAATTGTGTACATTTGAGCTGAATGTGTCAAAATCTTAAAAATTAACAGGTGCCCAAGCAATTTCATGCTAGAATCATCATCCGGATGCCAAAATAAACTAAATACAGCAAAAGATTTGAGTGCACAACGTTTGGTTTAGGTTTGACAGCCATAATCACCTTTTTATTGCTTTAAATGCGTTTTTAGCGCATGATTGTACATTTGAGCTGAATGTGTCAAAATCTTAAAAATTAACAGGTGCCCAAGCAATTTCATGCTAGAATCATCATCCGGATGCCAAAATAAACTAAATACAGCAAAAGATTTGAGTGCACAACGTTTGGTTTAGATTTGACAGCCATAATCAGCAATTGTGTACATTTGAGCTGAATGTGACAAAATCTTAAAAATTAACAGGTGCCCAAGCAATTTCATGCTAGAATCATCATCCGGATGCCAAAATAAATTAAATACAGCAAAAGATTTGAGTGCACAACGTTTGGTTTAGGTTTGACAGCCATAATCACCTTTTTATTGCTTTAAATGCGTTTTTAGCGCATGATTGTACATTTGAGCTGAATGTGTCAAAATCTTAAAAATTAACAGGTGCCCAAGCAATTTCATGCTAGAATCATCATCCGGATGCCAAAATAAACTAAATACAGCAAAAGATTTGAGTGCACAACGTTTGGTTTAGATTTGACAGCCATAATCAGCAATTGTGTACATTTGAGCTGAATGTGTCAAAATCTTAAAAATTAACAGGTGCCCAAGCAATTTCATGCTAGAATCATCATTCGGATGCCAAAATAAACTAAATACAGCAAAAGATTTGAGTGCACAACGTTTGGTTTAGGTTTGACAGCCATAATCACCTTTTTATTGCTTTAAATGCGTTTTTAGCGCATGATTGTACATTTGAGCTGAATGTGTCAAAATCTTAAAAATTAACAGGTGCCCAAGCAATTTCATGCTAGAATCATCATCCGGATGCCAAAATAAACTAAATACAGCAAAAGATTTGAGTGCACAACGTTTGGTTTAGATTTGACAGCCATAATCAGCAATTGTGTACATTTGAGCTGAATGTGTCAAAATCTTAAAAATTAACAGGTGCCCAAGCAATTTCATGCTAGAATCATCATCCGGATGCCAAAATAAACTAAATACAGCAAAAGATTTGAGTGCACAACGTTTGGTTTAGGTTTGACAGCCATAATCACCTTTTTATTGCTTTAAATGCGTTTTTAGCGCATGATTGTACATTTGAGCTGAATGTGTCAAAATCTTAAAAATTAACAGGTGCCCAAGCAATTTCATGCTAGAATCATCATCCGGATGCCAAAATAAACTAAATACAGCAAAAGATTTGAGTGCACAACGTTTGGTTTAGATTTGACAGCCATAATCAGCAATTGTGTACATTTGAGCTGAATGTGTCAAAATCTTAAAAATTAACAGGTGCCCAAGCAATTTCATGCTAGAATCATCATCCGGATGCCAAAATAAACTAAATACAGCAAAAGATTTGAGTGCACAACGTTTGGTTTAGATTTGACAGCCATAATCAGCAATTGTGTACATTTGAGCTGAATGTGTCAAAATCTTAAAAATTAACAGGTGCCCAAGCAATTTCATGCTAGAATCATCATCCGGATGCCAAAATAAACTAAATACAGCAAAAGATTTGAGTGCACAACGTTTGGTTTTGGTTTGACAGCCATAATCACCTTTTTATTGCTTTAAATGCGTTTGTAGCGCATGATTGTACATTTGAGCTGAATGTGTCAAAATCTTAAAAATTAACAGGTGCCCAAGCAATTTCATGCTAGAATCATCATCCGGATGCCAAAATAAACTAAATACAGCAAAAGATTTGAGTGCACAACGTTTGGTTTAGATTTGACAGCCATAATCAGCAATTGTGTACATTTGAGCTGAATGTGTCAAAATCTTAAAAATTAACAGGTGCCCAAGCAATTTCATGCTAGAATCATCATCCGGATGCCAAAATAAACTAAATACAGCAAAAGATTTGAGTGCACAACGTTTGGTTTAGGTTTGACAGCCATAATCACCTTTTTATTGCTTTAAATGCGTTTTTAGCGCATGATTGTACATTTGAGCTGAATGTGTCAAAATCTTAAAAATTAACAGGTGCCCAAGCAATTTCATGCTAGAATCATCATCCGGATGCCAAAATAAACTAAATACAGCAAAAGATTTGAGTGCACAACGTTTGGTTTAGGTTTGACAGCCATAATCACCTTTTTATTGCTTTAAATGCGTTTTTAGCGCATGATTGTACATTTGAGCTGAATGTGTCAAAATCTTAAAAATTAACAGGTGCCCAAGCAATTTCATGCTAGAATCATCATCCGGATGCCAAAATAAACTAAATACAGCAAAAGATTTGAGTGCACAACGTTTGGTTTAGATTTGACAGCCATAATCAGCAATTGTGTACATTTGAGCTGAATGTGTCAAAATCTTAAAAATTAACAGGTGCCCAAGCAATTTCATGCTAGAATCATCATTCGGATGCCAAAATAAACTAAATACAGCAAAAGATTTGAGTGCACAACGTTTGGTTTAGGTTTGACAGCCATAATCACCTTTTTATTGCTTTAAATGCGTTTTTAGCGCATGATTGTACATTTGAGCTGAATGTGTCAAAATCTTAAAAATTAACAGGTGCCCAAGCAATTTCATGCTAGAATCATCATCCGGATGCCAAAATAAACTAAATACAGCAAAAGATTTGAGTGCACAACGTTTGGTTTAGATTTGACAGCCATAATCAGCAATTGTGTACATTTGAGCTGAATGTGTCAAAATCTTAAAAATTAACAGGTGCCCAAGCAATTTCATGCTAGAATCATCATCCGGATGCCAAAATAAACTAAATACAGCAAAAGATTTGAGTGCACAACGTTTGGTTTAGGTTTGACAGCCATAATCACCTTTTTATTGCTTTAAATGCGTTTTTAGCGCATGATTGTACATTTGAGCTGAATGTGTCAAAATCTTAAAAATTAACAGGTGCCCAAGCAATTTCATGCTAGAATCATCATCCGGATGCCAAAATAAACTAAATACAGCAAAAGATTTGAGTGCACAACGTTTGGTTTAGATTTGACAGCCATAATCAGCAATTGTGTACATTTGAGCTGAATGTGTCAAAATCTTAAAAATTAACAGGTGCCCAAGCAATTTCATGCTAGAATCATCATCCGGATGCCAAAATAAACTAAATACAGCAAAAGATTTGAGTGCACAACGTTTGGTTTAGATTTGACAGCCATAATCAGCAATTGTGTACATTTGAGCTGAATGTGTCAAAATCTTAAAAATTAACAGGTGCCCAAGCAATTTCATGCTAGAATCATCATCCGGATGCCAAAATAAACTAAATACAGCAAAAGATTTGAGTGCACAACGTTTGGTTTTGGTTTGACAGCCATAATCACCTTTTTATTGCTTTAAATGCGTTTGTAGCGCATGATTGTACATTTGAGCTGAATGTGTCAAAATCTTAAAAATTAACAGGTGCCCAAGCAATTTCATGCTAGAATCATCATCCGGATGCCAAAATAAACTAAATACAGCAAAAGATTTGAGTGCACAACGTTTGGTTTAGATTTGACAGCCATAATCAGCAATTGTGTACATTTGAGCTGAATGTGTCAAAATCTTAAAAATTAACAGGTGCCCAAGCAATTTCATGCTAGAATCATCATCCGGATGCCAAAATAAACTAAATACAGCAAAAGATTTGAGTGCACAACGTTTGGTTTAGGTTTGACAGCCATAATCACCTTTTTATTGCTTTAAATGCGTTTTTAGCGCATGATTGTACATTTGAGCTGAATGTGTCAAAATCTTAAAAATTAACAGGTGCCCAAGCAATTTCATGCTAGAATCATCATCCGGATGCCAAAATAAACTAAATACAGCAAAAGATTTGAGTGCACAACGTTTGGTTTAGGTTTGACAGCCATAATCACCTTTTTATTGCTTTAAATGCGTTTTTAGCGCATGATTGTACATTTGAGCTGAATGTGTCAAAATCTTAAAAATTAACAGGTGCCCAAGCAATTTCATGCTAGAATCATCATCCGGATGCCAAAATAAACTAAATACAGCAAAAGATTTGAGTGCACAACGTTTGGTTTAGATTTGACAGCCATAATCAGCAATTGTGTACATTTGAGCTGAATGTGTCAAAATCTTAAAAATTAACAGGTGCCCAAGCAATTTCATGCTAGAATCATCATCCGGATGCCAAAATAAACTAAATACAGCAAAAGATTTGAGTGCACAACGTTTGGTTTAGGTTTGACAGCCATAATCACCTTTTTATTGCTTTAAATGCGTTTTTAGCGCATGATTGTACATTTGAGCTGAATGTGTCAAAATCTTAAAAATTAACAGGTGCCCAAGCAATTTCATGCTAGAATCATCATCCGGATGCCAAAATAAACTAAATACAGCAAAAGATTTGAGTGCACAACGTTTGGTTTAGATTTGACAGCCATAATCAGCAATTGTGTACATTTGAGGTGAATGTGTCAAAATCTTAAAAATTAACAGGTGCCCAAGCAATTTCATGCTAGAATCATCATCCGGATGCCAAAATAAACTAAATACAGCAAAAGATTTGAGTGCACAACGTTTGGTTTAGGTTTGACAGCCATAATCACCTTTTTATTGCTTTAAATGCGTTTTTAGCGCATGATTGTACATTTGAGCTGAATGTGTCAAAATCTTAAAAATTAACAGGTGCCCAAGCAATTTCATGCTAGAATCATCATCCGGATGCCAAAATAAACTAAATACAGCAAAAGATTTGAGTGCACAACGTTTGGTTTAGATTTGACAGCCATAATCAGCAATTGTGTACATTTGAGCTGAATGTGTCAAAATCTTAAAAATTAACAGGTGCCCAAGCAATTTCATGCTAGAATCATCATCCGGATGCCAAAATAAACTAAATACAGCAAAAGATTTGAGTGCACAACGTTTGGTTTAGGTTTGACAGCCATAATCACATTTTTATTGCTTTAAATGCGTTTTTAGCGCATGATTGTACATTTGAGCTGAATGTGTCAAAATCTTAAAAATTAACAGGTGCCCAAGCAATTTCATGCTAGAATCATCATCCGGATGCCAAAATAAACTAAATACAGCAAAAGATTTGAGTGCACAACGTTTGGTTTAGATTTGACAGCCATAATCAGCAATTGTGTACATTTGAGCTGAATGTGTCAAAATCTTAAAAATTAACAGGTGCCCAAGCAATTTCATGCTAGAATCATCATCCGGATGCCAAAATAAACTAAATACAGCAAAAGATTTGAGTGCACAACGTTTGGTTTAGGTTTGACAGCCATAATCACCTTTTTATTGCTTTAAATGCGTTTTTAGCGCATGATTGTACATTTGAGCTGAATGTGTCAAAATCTTAAAAATTAACAGGTGCCCAAGCAATTTCATGCTAGAATCATCATCCGGATGCCAAAATAAACTAAATACAGCAAAAGATTTGAGTGCACAACGTTTGGTTTAGATTTGACAGCCATAATCAGCAATTGTGTACATTTGAGCTGAATGTGACAAAATCTTAAAAATTAACAGGTGCCCAAGCAATTTCATGCTAGAATCATCATCCGGATGCCAAAATAAATTAAATACAGCAAAAGATTTGAGTGCACAACGTTTGGTTTAGGTTTGACAGCCATAATCACCTTTTTATTGCTTTAAATGCGTTTTTAGCGCATGATTGTACATTTGAGCTGAATGTGTCAAAATCTTAAAAATTAACAGGTGCCCAAGCAATTTCATGCTAGAATCATCATCCGGATGCCAAAATAAACTAAATACAGCAAAAGATTTGAGTGCACAACGTTTGGTTTAGATTTGACAGCCATAATCAGCAATTGTGTACATTTGAGCTGAATGTGTCAAAATCTTAAAAATTAACAGGTGCCCAAGCAATTTCATGCTAGAATCATCATTCGGATGCCAAAATAAACTAAATACAGCAAAAGATTTGAGTGCACAACGTTTGGTTTAGGTTTGACAGCCATAATCACCTTTTTATTGCTTTAAATGCGTTTTTAGCGCATGATTGTACATTTGAGCTGAATGTGTCAAAATCTTAAAAATTAACAGGTGCCCAAGCAATTTCATGCTAGAATCATCATCCGGATGCCAAAATAAACTAAATACAGCAAAAGATTTGAGTGCACAACGTTTGGTTTAGATTTGACAGCCATAATCAGCAATTGTGTACATTTGAGCTGAATGTGTCAAAATCTTAAAAATTAACAGGTGCCCAAGCAATTTCATGCTAGAATCATCATCCGGATGCCAAAATAAACTAAATACAGCAAAAGATTTGAGTGCACAACGTTTGGTTTAGGTTTGACAGCCATAATCACCTTTTTATTGCTTTAAATGCGTTTTTAGCGCATGATTGTACATTTGAGCTGAATGTGTCAAAATCTTAAAAATTAACAGGTGCCCAAGCAATTTCATGCTAGAATCATCATCCGGATGCCAAAATAAACTAAATACAGCAAAAGATTTGAGTGCACAACGTTTGGTTTAGATTTGACAGCCATAATCAGCAATTGTGTACATTTGAGCTGAATGTGTCAAAATCTTAAAAATTAACAGGTGCCCAAGCAATTTCATGCTAGAATCATCATCCGGATGCCAAAATAAACTAAATACAGCAAAAGATTTGAGTGCACAACGTTTGGTTTAGATTTGACAGCCATAATCAGCAATTGTGTACATTTGAGCTGAATGTGTCAAAATCTTAAAAATTAACAGGTGCCCAAGCAATTTCATGCTAGAATCATCATCCGGATGCCAAAATAAACTAAATACAGCAAAAGATTTGAGTGCACAACGTTTGGTTTTGGTTTGACAGCCATAATCACCTTTTTATTGCTTTAAATGCGTTTGTAGCGCATGATTGTACATTTGAGCTGAATGTGTCAAAATCTTAAAAATTAACAGGTGCCCAAGCAATTTCATGCTAGAATCATCATCCGGATGCCAAAATAAACTAAATACAGCAAAAGATTTGAGTGCACAACGTTTGGTTTAGATTTGACAGCCATAATCAGCAATTGTGTACATTTGAGCTGAATGTGTCAAAATCTTAAAAATTAACAGGTGCCCAAGCAATTTCATGCTAGAATCATCATCCGGATGCCAAAATAAACTAAATACAGCAAAAGATTTGAGTGCACAACGTTTGGTTTTGGTTTGACAGCCATAATCACCTTTTTATTGCTTTAAATGCGTTTGTAGCGCATGATTGTACATTTGAGCTGAATGTGTCAAAATCTTAAAAATTAACAGGTGCCCAAGCAATTTCATGCTAGAATCATCATCCGGATGCCAAAATAAACTAAATACAGCAAAAGATTTGAGTGCACAACGTTTGGTTTAGATTTGACAGCCATAATCAGCAATTGTGTACATTTGAGCTGAATGTGTCAAAATCTTAAAAATTAACAGGTGCCCAAGCAATTTCATGCTAGAATCATCATCCGGATGCCAAAATAAACTAAATACAGCAAAAGATTTGAGTGCACAACGTTTGGTTTAGGTTTGACAGCCATAATCACCTTTTTATTGCTTTAAATGCGTTTTTAGCGCATGATTGTACATTTGAGCTGAATGTGTCAAAATCTTAAAAATTAACAGGTGCCCAAGCAATTTCATGCTAGAATCATCATCCGGATGCCAAAATAAACTAAATACAGCAAAAGATTTGAGTGCACAACGTTTGGTTTAGGTTTGACAGCCATAATCACCTTTTTATTGCTTTAAATGCGTTTTTAGCGCATGATTGTACATTTGAGCTGAATGTGTCAAAATCTTAAAAATTAACAGGTGCCCAAGCAATTTCATGCTAGAATCATCATCCGGATGCCAAAATAAACTAAATACAGCAAAAGATTTGAGTGCACAACGTTTGGTTTAGATTTGACAGCCATAATCAGCAATTGTGTACATTTGAGCTGAATGTGTCAAAATCTTAAAAATTAACAGGTGCCCAAGCAATTTCATGCTAGAATCATCATCCGGATGCCAAAATAAACTAAATACAGCAAAAGATTTGAGTGCACAACGTTTGGTTTAGGTTTGACAGCCATAATCACCTTTTTATTGCTTTAAATGCGTTTTTAGCGCATGATTGTACATTTGAGCTGAATGTGTCAAAATCTTAAAAATTAACAGGTGCCCAAGCAATTTCATGCTAGAATCATCATCCGGATGCCAAAATAAACTAAATACAGCAAAAGATTTGAGTGCACAACGTTTGGTTTAGATTTGACAGCCATAATCAGCAATTGTGTACATTTGAGCTGAATGTGTCAAAATCTTAAAAATTAACAGGTGCCCAAGCAATTTCATGCTAGAATCATCATCCGGATGCCAAAATAAACTAAATACAGCAAAAGATTTGAGTGCACAACGTTTGGTTTAGGTTTGACAGCCATAATCACCTTTTTATTGCTTTAAATGCGTTTTTAGCGCATGATTGTACATTTGAGCTGAATGTGTCAAAATCTTAAAAATTAACAGGTGCCCAAGCAATTTCATGCTAGAATCATCATCCGGATGCCAAAATAAACTAAATACAGCAAAAGATTTGAGTGCACAACGTTTGGTTTAGATTTGACAGCCATAATCAGCAATTGTGTACATTTGAGCTGAATGTGTCAAAATCTTAAAAATTAACAGGTGCCCAAGCAATTTCATGCTAGAATCATCATCCGGATGCCAAAATAAACTAAATACAGCAAAAGATTTGAGTGCACAACGTTTGGTTTAGGTTTGACAGCCATAATCACCTTTTTATTGCTTTAAATGCGTTTTTAGCGCATGATTGTACATTTGAGCTGAATGTGTCAAAATCTTAAAAATTAACAGGTGCCCAAGCAATTTCATGCTAGAATCATCATCCGGATGCCAAAATAAACTAAATACAGCAAAAGATTTGAGTGCACAACGTTTGGTTTAGATTTGACAGCCATAATCAGCAATTGTGTACATTTGAGCTGAATGTGTCAAAATCTTAAAAATTAACAGGTGCCCAAGCAATTTCATGCTAGAATCATCATCCGGATGCCAAAATAAACTAAATACAGCAAAAGATTTGAGTGCACAACGTTTGGTTTAGGTTTGACAGCCATAATCACCTTTTTATTGCTTTAAATGCGTTTTTAGCGCATGATTGTACATTTGAGCTGAATGTGTCAAAATCTTAAAAATTAACAGGTTCCCAAGCAATTTCATGCTAGAATCATCATCCGGATGCCAAAATAAACTAAATACAGCAAAAGATTTGAGTGCACAACGTTTGGTTTAGATTTGACAGCCATAATCAGCAATTGTGTACATTTGAGGTGAATGTGTCAAAATCTTAAAAATTAACAGGTGCCCAAGCAATTTCATGCTAGAATCATCATCCGGATGCCAAAATAAACTAAATACAGCAAAAGATTTGAGTGCACAACGTTTGGTTTAGGTTTGACAGCCATAATCACCTTTTTATTGCTTTAAATGCGTTTTTAGCGCATGATTGTACATTTGAGCTGAATGTGTCAAAATCTTAAAAATTAACAGGTGCCCAAGCAATTTCATGCTAGAATCATCATCCGGATGCCAAAATAAACTAAATACAGCAAAAGATTTGAGTGCACAACGTTTGGTTTAGATTTGACAGCCATAATCAGCAATTGTGTACATTTGAGCTGAATGTGTCAAAATCTTAAAAATTAACAGGTGCCCAAGCAATTTCATGCTAGAATCATCATCCGGATGCCAAAATAAACTAAATACAGCAAAAGATTTGAGTGCACAACGTTTGGTTTAGGTTTGACAGCCATAATCACATTTTTATTGCTTTAAATGCGTTTTTAGCGCATGATTGTACATTTGAGCTGAATGTGTCAAAATCTTAAAAATTAACAGGTGCCCAAGCAATTTCATGCTAGAATCATCATCCGGATGCCAAAATAAACTAAATACAGCAAAAGATTTGAGTGCACAACGTTTGGTTTAGATTTGACAGCCATAATCAGCAATTGTGTACATTTGAGCTGAATGTGTCAAAATCTTAAAAATTAACAGGTGCCCAAGCAATTTCATGCTAGAATCATCATCCGGATGCCAAAATAAACTAAATACAGCAAAAGATTTGAGTGCACAACGTTTGGTTTAGGTTTGACAGCCATAATCACCTTTTTATTGCTTTAAATGCGTTTTTAGCGCATGATTGTACATTTGAGCTGAATGTGTCAAAATCTTAAAAATTAACAGGTGCCCAAGCAATTTCATGCTAGAATCATCATCCGGATGCCAAAATAAACTAAATACAGCAAAAGATTTGAGTGCACAACGTTTGGTTTAGATTTGACAGCCATAATCAGCAATTGTGTACATTTGAGCTGAATGTGACAAAATCTTAAAAATTAACAGGTGCCCAAGCAATTTCATGCTAGAATCATCATCCGGATGCCAAAATAAATTAAATACAGCAAAAGATTTGAGTGCACAACGTTTGGTTTAGGTTTGACAGCCATAATCACCTTTTTATTGCTTTAAATGCGTTTTTAGCGCATGATTGTACATTTGAGCTGAATGTGTCAAAATCTTAAAAATTAACAGGTGCCCAAGCAATTTCATGCTAGAATCATCATCCGGATGCCAAAATAAACTAAATACAGCAAAAGATTTGAGTGCACAACGTTTGGTTTAGATTTGACAGCCATAATCAGCAATTGTGTACATTTGAGCTGAATGTGTCAAAATCTTAAAAATTAACAGGTGCCCAAGCAATTTCATGCTAGAATCATCATCCGGATGCCAAAATAAACTAAATACAGCAAAAGATTTGAGTGCACAACGTTTGGTTTAGGTTTGACAGCCATAATCACATTTTTATTGCTTTAAATGCGTTTTTAGCGCATGATTGTACATTTGAGCTGAATGTGTCAAAATCTTAAAAATTAACAGGTGCCCAAGCAATTTCATGCTAGAATCATCATCCGGATGCCAAAATAAACTAAATCCAGCAAAAGATTTGAGTGCACAACGTTTGGTTTAGATTTGACAGCCATAATCAGCAATTGTGTACATTTGAGCTGAATGTGTCAAAATCTTAAAAATTAACAGGTGCCCAAGCAATTTCATGCTAGAATCATCATCCGGATGCCAAAATAAACTAAATACAGCAAAAGATTTGAGTGCACAACGTTTGGTTTAGGTTTGACAGCCATAATCACCTTTTTATTGCTTTAAATGCGTTTTTAGCGCATGATTGTACATTTGAGCTGAATGTGTCAAAATCTTAAAAATTAACAGGTGCCCAAGCAATTTCATGCTAGAATCATCATCCGGATGCCAAAATAAACTAAATACAGCAAAAGATTTGAGTGCACAACGTTTGGTTTAGGTTTGACAGCCATAATCACCTTTTTATTGCTTTAAATGCGTTTTTAGCGCATGATTGTACATTTGAGCTCAATGTGTCAAAATCTTAAAAATTAACAGGTGCCCAAGCAATTAAGTGCTAGAATCATCATCCGGATGCCAAAATAAACTAAATACAGCAAAAGATTTGAGTGCACAACGTTTGGTTTAGATTTGACAGCCATAATCAGCAATTGTGTACATTTGAGCTGAATGTGTCAAAATCTTAAAAATTAACAGGTGCCCAAGCAATTTCATGCTAGAATCATCATCCGGATGCCAAAATAAACTAAATACAGCAAAAGATTTGAGTGCACAACGTTTGGTTTAGGTTTGACAGCCATAATCACATTTTTATTGCTTTAAATGCGTTTTTAGCGCATGATTGTACATTTGAGCTGAATGTGTCAAAATCTTAAAAATTAACAGGTGCCCAAGCAATTTCATGCTAGAATCATCATCCGGATGCCAAAATAAACTAAATACAGCAAAAGATTTGAGTGCACAACGTTTGGTTTAGATTTGACAGCCATAATCAGCAATTGTGTACATTTGAGCTGAATGTGTCAAAATCTTAAAAATTAACAGGTGCCCAAGCAATTTCATGCTAGAATCATCATCCGGATGCCAAAATAAACTAAATACAGCAAAAGATTTGAGTGCACAACGTTTGGTTTAGGTTTGACAGCCATAATCACCTTTTTATTGCTTTAAATGCGTTTTTAGCGCATGATTGTACATTTGAGCTGAATGTGTCAAAATCTTAAAAATTAACAGGTGCCCAAGCAATTTCATGCTAGAATCATCATCCGGATGCCAAAATAAACTAAATACAGCAAAAGATTTGAGTGCACAACGTTTGGTTTAGATTTGACAGCCATAATCAGCAATTGTGTACATTTGAGCTGAATGTGTCAAAATCTTAAAAATTAACAGGTGCCCAAGCAATTTCATGCTAGAATCATCATCCGGATGCCAAAATAAACGAAATACAGCAAAAGATTTGAGTGCACGTTTGGTTTAGGTTTGACAGCCATAATCACCTTTTTATTGCTTTAAATGCGTTTTTAGCGCATGATTGTACATTTGAGCTGAATGTGTCAAAATCTTAAAAATTAACAGGTGCCCAAGCAATTTCATGCTAGAATCATCATCCGGATGCCAAAATAAACTAAATACAGCAAAAGATTTGAGTGCACAACGTTTGGTTTAGATTTGACAGCCATAATCAGCAATTGTGTACATTTGAGCTGAATGTGTCAAAATCTTAAAAATTAACAGGTGCCCAAGCAATTTCATGCTAGAATCATCATCCGGATGCCAAAATAAACTAAATACAGCAAAAGATTTGAGTGCACAACGTTTGGTTTAGGTTTGACAGCCATAATCACCTTTTTATTGCTTTAAATGCGTTTTTAGCGCATGATTGTACATTTGAGCTGAATGTGTCAAAATCTTAAAAATTAACAGGTGCCCAAGCAATTTCATGCTAGAATCATCATCCGGATGCCAAAATAAACTAAATACAGCAAAAGATTTGAGTGCACAACGTTTGGTTTAGATTTGACAGCCATAATCAGCAATTGTGTACATTTGAGCTGAATGTGTCAAAATCTTAAAAATTAACAGGTGCCCAAGCAATTTCATGCTAGAATCATCATCCGGATGCCAAAATAAACTAAATACAGCAAAAGATTTGAGTGCACAACGTTTGGTTTAGGTTTGACAGCCATAATCACCTTTTTATTGCTTTAAATGCGTTTTTAGCGCATGATTGTACATTTGAGCTGAATGTGTCAAAATCTTAAAAATTAACAGGTGCCCAAGCAATTTCATGCTAGAATCATCATCCGGATGCCAAAATAAACTAAATACAGCAAAAGATTTGAGTGCACAACGTTTGGTTTAGATTTGACAGCCATAATCAGCAATTGTGTACATTTGAGCTGAATGTGTCAAAATCTTAAAAATTAACAGGTGCCCAAGCAATTTCATGCTAGAATCATCATCCGGATGCCAAAATAAACTAAATACAGCAAAAGATTTGAGTGCACAACGTTTGGTTTAGGTTTGACAGCCATAATCACCTTTTTATTGCTTTAAATGCGTTTTTAGCGCATGATTGTACATTTGAGCTGAATGTGTCAAAATCTTAAAAATTAACAGGTGCCCAAGCAATTTCATGCTAGAATCATCATCCGGATGCCAAAATAAACTAAATACAGCAAAAGATTTGAGTGCACAACGTTTGGTTTAGATTTGACAGCCATAATCAGCAATTGTGTACATTTGAGCTGAATGTGTCAAAATCTTAAAAATTAACAGGTGCCCAAGCAATTTCATGCTAGAATCATCATCCGGATGCCAAAATAAACTAAATACAGCAAAAGATTTGAGTGCACAACGTTTGGTTTAGGTTTGACAGCCATAATCACCTTTTTATTGCTTTAAATGCGTTTTTAGCGCATGATTGTACATTTGAGCTGAATGTGTCAAAATCTTAAAAATTAACAGGTTCCCAAGCAATTTCATGCTAGAATCATCATCCGGATGCCAAAATAAACTAAATACAGCAAAAGATTTGAGTGCACAACGTTTGGTTTAGATTTGACAGCCATAATCAGCAATTGTGTACATTTGAGGTGAATGTGTCAAAATCTTAAAAATTAACAGGTGCCCAAGCAATTTCATGCTAGAATCATCATCCGGATGCCAAAATAAACTAAATACAGCAAAAGATTTGAGTGCACAACGTTTGGTTTAGGTTTGACAGCCATAATCACCTTTTTATTGCTTTAAATGC
>NW_027520427.1:0-67049 GCF_051991245.1 Festucalex cinctus
GTACACAATTGCTGATTATGGCTGTCAAATCTAAACCAAACGTTGTGCACTCAAATCTTTTGCTGTATTTAGTTTATTTTGGCATCCGGATGATGATTCTAGCATGAAATTAGTTGGGCACCTGTTAATTTTTAAGATTTTGACACATTCAGCTCAAATGTACAATCATGCGCTAAAAACGCATTTAAAGCAATAAAAAGGTGATTATGGCTGTCAAACCTAAACCAAACGTTGTGCACTCAAATCTTTTGCTGTATTTAGTTTATTTTGGCATCCGGATTATGATTCTAGCATGAAATTGCTTGGGCACCTGTTAATTTTTAAGATTTTGACACATTCACCTCAAATGTACACAATTGCTGATTATGGCTGTCAAATCTAAACCAAACGTTGTGCACTCAAATCTTTTGCTGTATTTAGTTTATTTTGGCATCCGGATGATGATTCTAGCATGAAATTGCTTGGGCACCTGTTAATTTTTAAGATTTTGACACATTCAGCTCAAATGTACAATCATGCGCTAAAAACGCATTTAAAGCAATAAAAAGGTGATTATGGCTGTCAAACCTAAACCAAACGTTGTGCACTCAAATCTTTTGCTGTATTTAGTTTATTTTGGCATCCGGATGATGATTCTAGCATGAAATTGCTTGGGCACCTGTTAATTTTTAAGATTTTGACACATTAGGCTCAAATGTACAATCATGCGCTAAAAACGCATTTAAAGCAATAAAAAGGTGATTATGGCTGTCAAACCTAAACCAAACGTTGTGCACTCAAATCTTTTGCTGTATTTAGTTTATTTTGGCATCCGGATGATGATTCTAGCATGAAATTGCTTGGGCACCTGTTAATTTTTAAGATTTTGACACATTCAGCTCAAATGTACACAATTGCTGATTATGGCTGTCAAATCTAAACCAAACGTTGTGCAGTCAAATCTTTTGCTGTATTTAGTTTATTTTGGCATCCGGATGATGATTCTAGCATGAAATTGCTTGGGCACCTGTTAATTTTTAAGATTTTGACACATTCAGCTCAAATGTACAATCATGCGCTAAAAACGCATTTAAAGCAATAAAAAGGTGATTATGGCTGTCAAACCTAAACCAAACGTTGTGCACTCAAATCTTTTGCTGTATTTAGTTTATTTTGGCATCCGGATGATGATTCTAGCATGAAATTGCTTGGGCACCTGTTAATTTTTAAGATTTTGACACATTCAGCTCAAATGTACAATCATTCGCTAAAAACGCATTTAAAGCAATAAAAAGGTGATTATGGCTGTCAAACCTAAACCAAACGTTGTGCACTCAAATCTTTTGCTGTATTTAGTTTATTTTGGCATCCGGATGATGATTCTAGCATGAAATTGCTTGGGCACCTGTTAATTTTTAAGATTTTGACACATTCAGCTCAAATGTACACAATTGCTGATTATGGCTGTCAAATCTAAACCAAACGTTGTGCACTCAAATCTTTTGCTGTATTTAGTTTATTTTGGCATCCGGATGATGATTCTAGCATGAAATTGCTTGGGCACCTGTTAATTTTTAAGATTTTGACACATTCAGCTCAAATGTACAATCATTCGCTAAAAACGCATTTAAAGCAATAAAAAGGTGATTATGGCTGTCAAACCTAAACCAAACGTTGTGCACTCAAATCTTTTGCTGTATTTAGTTTATTTTGGCATCCGGATGATGATTCTAGCATGAAATTGCTTGGGCACCTGTTAATTTTTAAGATTTTGACACATTCAGCTCAAATGTACACAATTGCTGATTATGGCTGTCAAATCTAAACCAAACGTTGTGCACTCAAATCTTTTGCTGTATTTAGTTTATTTTGGCATCCGGATGATGATTCTAGCATGAAATTGCTTGGGCACCAGTTAATTTTTAAGATTTTGACACATTCAGCTCAAATGTACAATCATGCGCTAAAAACGCATTTAAAGCAATAAAAAGGTGATTATGGCTGTCAAACCTAAACCAAACGTTGTGCACTCAAATCTTTTGCTGTATTTAGTTTATTTTGGCATCCGGATGATGATTCTAGCATGAAATTGCTTGGGCACCTGTTAATTTTTAAGATTTTGACACATTCAGCTCAAATGTACACAATTGCTGATTATGGCTGTCAAATCTAAACCAAACGTTGTGCACTCAAATCTTTTGCTGTATTTAGTTTATTTTGGCATCCGGATGATGATTCTAGCATGAAATTGCTTGGGCACCTGTTAATTTTTAAGATTTTGACACATTCAGCTCAAATGTACAATCATGCGCTAAAAACGCATTTAAAGCAATAAAAAGGTGATTATGGCTGTCAAACCTAAACCAAACGTTGTGCACTCAAATCTTTTGCTGTATTTAGTTTATTTTGGCATCCGGATGATGATTCTAGCATGAAATTGCTTGGGCACCTGTTAATTTTTAAGATTTTGACACATTCACCTCAAATGTACACAATTGCTGATTATGGCTGTCAAATCTAAACCAAACGTTGTGCACTCAAATCTTTTGCTGTATTTAGTTTATTTTGGCATCCGGATGATGATTCTAGCATGAAATTGCTTGGGCACCTGTTAATTTTTAAGATTTTGACACATTCAGCTCAAATGTACAATCATGCGCTAAAAACGCATTTAAAGCAATAAAAAGGTGATTATGGCTGTCAAACCTAAACCAAACGTTGTGCACTCAAATCTTTTGCTGTATTTAGTTTATTTTGGCATCCGGATGATGATTCTAGCATGAAATTGCTTGGGCACCTGTTAATTTTTAAGATTTTGACACATTCAGCTCAAATGTACAATCATGCGCTAAAAACGCATTTAAAGCAATAAAAAGGTGATTATGGCTGTCAAACCTAAACCAAACGTTGTGCACTCAAATCTTTTGCTGTATTTAGTTTATTTTGGCATCCGGATGATGATTCTAGCATGAAATTCCTTGGGCACCTGTTAATTTTTAAGATTTTGACACATTCAGCTCAAATGTACACAATTGCTGATCATGGCTGTCAAATCTAAACCAAACGTTGTGCACTCAAATATTTTGCTGTATTTAGTTTATTTTGGCATCCGGATGATGATTCTAGCATGAAATTGCTTGGGCACCTGTTAATTTTTAAGATTTTGACACATTCAGCTCAAATGTACAATCATTCGCTAAAAACGCATTTAAAGCAATAAAAAGGTGATTATGGCTGTCAAACCTAAACCAAACGTTGTGCACTCAAATCTTTTGCTGTATTTAGTTTATTTTGGCATCCGGATGATGATTCTAGCATGAAATTGCTTGGGCACCTGTTAATTTTTAAGATTTTGACACATTCAGCTCAAATGTACACAATTGCTGATTATGGCTGTCAAATCTAAACCAAACGTTGTGCACTCAAATCTTTTGCTGTATTTAGTTTATTTTGGCATCCGGATGATGATTCTAGCATGAAATTGCTTGGGCACCTGTTAATTTTTAAGATTTTGACACATTCAGCTCAAATGTACAATCATGCGCTAAAAACGCATTTAAAGCAATAAAAAGGTGATTATGGCTGTCAAACCTAAACCAAACGTTGTGCACTCAAATCTTTTGCTGTATTTAGTTTATTTTGGCATCCGGATGATGATTCTAGCATGAAATTGCTTGGGCACCTGTTAATTTTTAAGATTTTGACACATTCACCTCAAATGTACACAATTGCTGATTATGGCTGTCAAATCTAAACCAAACGTTGTGCACTCAAATCTTTTGCTGTATTTAGTTTATTTTGGCATCCGGATGATGATTCTAGCATGAAATTGCTTGGGCACCTGTTAATTTTTAAGATTTTGACACATTCAGCTCAAATGTACAATCATGCGCTAAAAACGCATTTAAAGCAATAAAAAGGTGATTATGGCTGTCAAACCTAAACCAAACGTTGTGCACTCAAATCTTTTGCTGTATTTAGTTTATTTTGGCATCCGGATGATGATTCTAGCATGAAATTGCTTGGGCACCTGTTAATTTTTAAGATTTTGACACATTAGGCTCAAATGTACAATCATGCGCTAAAAACGCATTTAAAGCAATAAAAAGGTGATTATGGCTGTCAAACCTAAACCAAACGTTGTGCACTCAAATCTTTTGCTGTATTTAGTTTATTTTGGCATCCGGATGATGATTCTAGCATGAAATTGCTTGGGCACCTGTTAATTTTTAAGATTTTGACACATTCAGCTCAAATGTACACAATTGCTGATTATGGCTGTCAAATCTAAACCAAACGTTGTGCACTCAAATCTTTTGCTGTATTTAGTTTATTTTGGCATCCGGATGATGATTCTAGCATGAAATTGCTTGGGCACCTGTTAATTTTTAAGATTTTGACACATTCAGCTCAAATGTACAATCATGCGCTAAAAACGCATTTAAAGCAATAAAAAGGTGATTATGGCTGTCAAACCTAAACCAAACGTTGTGCACTCAAATCTTTTGCTGTATTTAGTTGATTTTGGCATCCGGATGATGATTCTAGCATGAAATTGCTTGGGCACCTGTTAATTTTTAAGATTTTGACACATTCAGCTCAAATGTACACAATTGCTGATTATGGCTGTCAAATCTAAACCAAACGTTGTGCACTCAAATCTTTTGCTGTATTTAGTTTATTTTGGCATCCGGATGATGATTCTAGCATGAAATTGCTTGGGCACCTGTTAATTTTTAAGATTTTGACACATTAGGCTCAAATGTACAATCATGCGCTAAAAACGCATTTAAAGCAATAAAAAGGTGATTATGGCTGTCAAACCTAAACCAAACGTTGTGCACTCAAATCTTTTGCTGTATTTAGTTTATTTTGGCATCCGGATGATGATTCTAGCATGAAATTGCTTGGGCACCTGTTAATTTTTAAGATTTTGACACATTCAGCTCAAATGTACACAATTGCTGATTATGGCTGTCAAATCTAAACCAAACGTTGTGCACTCAAATCTTTTGCTGTATTTAGTTTATTTTGGCATCCGGATGATGATTCTAGCATGAAATTGCTTGGGCACCTGTTAATTTTTAAGATTTTGACACATTCAGCTCAAATGTACAATCATGCGCTAAAAACGCATTTAAAGCAATAAAAAGGTGATTATGGCTGTCAAACCTAAACCAAACGTTGTGCACTCAAATCTTTTGCTGTATTTAGTTTATTTTGGCATCCGGATGATGATTCTAGCATGAAATTCCTTGGGCACCTGTTAATTTTTAAGATTTTGACACATTCAGCTCAAATGTACACAATTGCTGATTATGGCTGTCAAATCTAAACCAAACGTTGTGCACTCAAATATTTTGCTGTATTTAGTTTATTTTGGCATCCGGATGATGATTCTAGCATGAAATTGCTTGGGCACCTGTTAATTTTTAAGATTTTGACACATTCAGCTCAAATGTACAATCATTCGCTAAAAACGCATTTAAAGCAATAAAAAGGTGATTATGGCTGTCAAACCTAAACCAAACGTTGTGCACTCAAATCTTTTGCTGTATTTAGTTTATTTTGGCATCCGGATGATGATTCTAGCATGAAATTGCTTGGGCACCTGTTAATTTTTAAGATTTTGACACATTCAGCTCAAATGTACACAATTGCTGATTATGGCTGTCAAATCTAAACCAAACGTTGTGCACTCAAATCTTTTGCTGTATTTAGTTTATTTTGGCATCCGGATGATGATTCTAGCATGAAATTGCTTGGGCACCTGTTAATTTTTAAGATTTTGACACATTCAGCTCAAATGTACACAATTGCTGATTATGGCTGTCAAATCTAAACCAAACGTTGTGCACTCAAATCTTTTGCTGTATTTAGTTTATTTTGGCATCCGGATGATGATTCTAGCATGAAATTGCTTGGGCACCTGTTAATTTTTAAGATTTTGACACATTCAGCTCAAATGTACAATCATGCGCTAAAAACGCATTTAAAGCAATAAAAAGGTGATTATGGCTGTCAAACCTAAACCAAACGTTGTGCACTCAAATCTTTTGCTGTATTTAGTTGATTTTGGCATCCGGATGATGATTCTAGCATGAAATTGCTTGGGCACCTGTTAATTTTTAAGATTTTGACACATTCAGCTCAAATGTACAATCATGCGCTAAAAACGCATTTAAAGCAATAAAAAGGTGATTATGGCTGTCAAACCTAAACCAAACGTTGTGCACTCAAATCTTTTGCTGTATTTAGTTGATTTTGGCATCCGGATGATGATTCTAGCATGAAATTGCTTGGGCACCTGTTAATTTTTAAGATTTTGACACATTCAGCTCAAATGTACACAATTGCTGATTATGGCTGTCAAATCTAAACCAAACGTTGTGCACTCAAATCTTTTGCTGTATTTAGTTTATTTTGGCATCCGGATGATGATTCTAGCATGAAATTGCTTGGGCACCTGTTAATTTTTAAGATTTTGACACATTCAGTTCAAATGTACACAATTGCTGATTATGGCTGTCAAATCTAAACCAAACGTTGTGCACTCAAATCTTTTGCTGTATTTAGTTTATTTTGGCATCCGGATGATGATTCTAGCATGAAATTGCTTGGGCACCTGTTAATTTTTAAGATTTTGACACATTCAGCTCAAATGTACAATCATGCGCTAAAAACGCATTTAAAGCAATAAAAAGGTGATTATGGCTGTCAAACCTAAACCAAACGTTGTGCACTCAAATCTTTTGCTGTATTTAGTTTATTTTGGCATCCGGATGATGATTCTAGCATGAAATTGCTTGGGCACCTGTTAATTTTTAAGATTTTGACACATTCACCTCAAATGTACACAATTGCTGATTATGGCTGTCAAATCTAAACCAAACGTTGTGCACTCAAATCTTTTGCTGTATTTAGTTTATTTTGGCATCCGGATGATGATTCTAGCATGAAATTGCTTGGGCACCTGTTAATTTTTAAGATTTTGACACATTCAGCTCAAATGTACAATCATGCGCTAAAAACGCATTTAAAGCAATAAAAAGGTGATTATGGCTGTCAAACCTAAACCAAACGTTGTGCACTCAAATCTTTTGCTGTATTTAGTTTATTTTGGCATCCGGATTATGATTCTAGCATGAAATTGCTTGGGCACCTGTTAATTTTTAAGATTTTGACACATTCACCTCAAATGTACACAATTGCTGATTATGGCTGTCAAATCTAAACCAAACGTTGTGCACTCAAATCTTTTGCTGTATTTAGTTTATTTTGGCATCCGGATGATGATTCTAGCATGAAATTGCTTGGGCACCTGTTAATTTTTAAGATTTTGACACATTCAGCTCAAATGTACAATCATGCGCTAAAAACGCATTTAAAGCAATAAAAAGGTGATTATGGCTGTCAAACCTAAACCAAACGTTGTGCACTCAAATCTTTTGCTGTATTTAGTTTATTTTGGCATCCGGATGATGATTCTAGCATGAAATTGCTTGGGCACCTGTTAATTTTTAAGATTTTGACACATTAGGCTCAAATGTACAATCATGCGCTAAAAACGCATTTAAAGCAATAAAAAGGTGATTATGGCTGTCAAACCTAAACCAAACGTTGTGCACTCAAATCTTTTGCTGTATTTAGTTTATTTTGGCATCCGGATGATGATTCTAGCATGAAATTGCTTGGGCACCTGTTAATTTTTAAGATTTTGACACATTCAGCTCAAATGTACACAATTGCTGATTATGGCTGTCAAATCTAAACCAAACGTTGTGCAGTCAAATCTTTTGCTGTATTTAGTTTATTTTGGCATCCGGATGATGATTCTAGCATGAAATTGCTTGGGCACCTGTTAATTTTTAAGATTTTGACACATTCAGCTCAAATGTACAATCATGCGCTAAAAACGCATTTAAAGCAATAAAAAGGTGATTATGGCTGTCAAACCTAAACCAAACGTTGTGCACTCAAATCTTTTGCTGTATTTAGTTTATTTTGGCATCCGGATTATGATTCTAGCATGAAATTGCTTGGGCACCTGTTAATTTTTAAGATTTTGACACATTCAGCTCAAATGTACAATCATTCGCTAAAAACGCATTTAAAGCAATAAAAAGGTGATTATGGCTGTCAAACCTAAACCAAACGTTGTGCACTCAAATCTTTTGCTGTATTTAGTTTATTTTGGCATCCGGATGATGATTCTAGCATGAAATTGCTTGGGCACCTGTTAATTTTTAAGATTTTGACACATTCAGCTCAAATGTACACAATTGCTGATTATGGCTGTCAAATCTAAACCAAACGTTGTGCACTCAAATCTTTTGCTGTATTTAGTTTATTTTGGCATCCGGATGATGATTCTAGCATGAAATTGCTTGGGCACCTGTTAATTTTTAAGATTTTGACACATTCAGCTCAAATGTACAATCATTCGCTAAAAACGCATTTAAAGCAATAAAAAGGTGATTATGGCTGTCAAACCTAAACCAAACGTTGTGCACTCAAATCTTTTGCTGTATTTAGTTTATTTTGGCATCCGGATGATGATTCTAGCATGAAATTGCTTGGGCACCTGTTAATTTTTAAGATTTTGACACATTCAGCTCAAATGTACACAATTGCTGATTATGGCTGTCAAATCTAAACCAAACGTTGTGCACTCAAATCTTTTGCTGTATTTAGTTTATTTTGGCATCCGGATGATGATTCTAGCATGAAATTGCTTGGGCACCAGTTAATTTTTAAGATTTTGACACATTCAGCTCAAATGTACAATCATGCGCTAAAAACGCATTTAAAGCAATAAAAAGGTGATTATGGCTGTCAAACCTAAACCAAACGTTGTGCACTCAAATCTTTTGCTGTATTTAGTTTATTTTGGCATCCGGATGATGATTCTAGCATGAAATTGCTTGGGCACCTGTTAATTTTTAAGATTTTGACACATTCAGCTCAAATGTACACAATTGCTGATTATGGCTGTCAAATCTAAACCAAACGTTGTGCACTCAAATCTTTTGCTGTATTTAGTTTATTTTGGCATCCGGATGATGATTCTAGCATGAAATTGCTTGGGCACCTGTTAATTTTTAAGATTTTGACACATTCAGCTCAAATGTACAATCATGCGCTAAAAACGCATTTAAAGCAATAAAAAGGTGATTATGGCTGTCAAACCTAAACCAAACGTTGTGCACTCAAATCTTTTGCTGTATTTAGTTTATTTTGGCATCCGGATGATGATTCTAGCATGAAATTGCTTGGGCACCTGTTAATTTTTAAGATTTTGACACATTCAGCTCAAATGTACAATCATGCGCTAAAAACGCATTTAAAGCAATAAAAAGGTGATTATGGCTGTCAAACCTAAACCAAACGTTGTGCACTCAAATCTTTTGCTGTATTTAGTTTATTTTGGCATCCGGATGATGATTCTAGCATGAAATTGCTTGGGCACCTGTTAATTTTTAAGATTTTGACACATTCAGCTCAAATGTACACAATTGCTGATTATGGCTGTCAAATCTAAACCAAACGTTGTGCACTCGAATCTTTTGCTGTATTTAGTTTATTTTGGCATCCGGATGATGATTCTAGCATGAAATTGCTTGGGCACCTGTTAATTTTTAAGATTTTGACACATTCAGCTCAAATGTACAATCATGCGCTACAAACGCATTTAAAGCAATAAAAAGGTGATTATGGCTGTCAAACCTAAACCAAACGTTGTGCACTCAAATCTTTTGCTATATTTAGTTTATTTTGGCATCCGGATGATGATTCTAGCATGAAATTGCTTGGGCACCTGTTAATTTTTAAGATTTTGACACATTCAGCTCAAATGTACAATCATGCGCTACAAACGCATTTAAAGCAATAAAAAGGTGATTATGGCTGTCAAACCTAAACCAAACGTTGTGCACTCAAATCTTTTGCTATATTTAGTTTATTTTGGCATCCGGATGATGATTCTAGCATGAAATTGCTTGGGCACCTGTTAATTTTTAAGATTTTGACACATTCAGCTCAAATGTACACAATTGCTGATTATGGCTGTCAAATCTAAACCAAACGTTGTGCACTCGAATCTTTTGCTGTATTTAGTTTATTTTGGCATCCGGATGATGATTCTAGCATGAAATTGCTTGGGCACCTGTTAATTTTTAAGATTTTGACACATTCAGCTCAAATGTACAATCATGCGCTACAAACGCATTTAAAGCAATAAAAAGGTGATTATGGCTGTCAAACCTAAACCAAACGTTGTGCACTCAAATCTTTTGCTATATTTAGTTTATTTTGGCATCCGGATGATGATTCTAGCATGAAATTGCTTGGGCACCTGTTAATTTTTAAGATTTTGACACATTCAGCTCAAATGTACAATCATGCGCTACAAACGCATTTAAAGCAATAAAAAGGTGATTATGGCTGTCAAACCTAAACCAAACGTTGTGCACTCAAATCTTTTGCTATATTTAGTTTATTTTGGCATCCGGATGATGATTCTAGCATGAAATTGCTTGGGCACCTGTTAATTTTTAAGATTTTGACACATTCAGCTCAAATGTACACAATTGCTGATTATGGCTGTCAAATTTAAACCAAACGTTGTGCACTCAAATCTTTTGCTGTATTTAGTTTATTTTGGCATCCGGATGATGATTCTAGCATGAAATTGCTTGGGCACCTGTTAATTTTTAAGATTTTGACACATTCAGCTCAAATGTACAATCATGCGCTAAAAACGCATTTAAAGCAATAAAAAGGTGATTATGGCTGTCAAACCTAAACCAAACGTTGTGCACTCAAATCTTTTGCTGTATTTAGTTTATTTTGGCATCCGGATGATGATTCTAGCATGAAATTGCTTGGGCACCTGTTAATTTTTAAGATTTTGACACATTCAGCTCAAATGTACACAATTGCTGATTATGGCTGTCAAATCTAAACCAAACGTTGTGCACTCAAATCTTTTGCTGTATTTAGTTTATTTTGGCATCCGGATGATGATTCTAGCATGAAATTGCTTGGGCACCTGTTAATTTTTAAGATTTTGACACATTCAGCTCAAATGTACAATCATGCGCTAAAAACGCATTTAAAGCAATAAAAAGGTGATTATGGCTGTCAAACCTAAACCAAACGTTGTGCACTCAAATCTTTTGCTGTATTTAGTTTATTTTGGCATCCGGATGATGATTCTAGCATGAAATTGCTTGGGCACCTGTTAATTTTTAAGATTTTGACACATTCAGCTCAAATGTACACAATTGCTGATTATGGCTGTCAAATCTAAACCAAACGTTGTGCACTCGAATCTTTTGCTGTATTTAGTTTATTTTGGCATCCGGATGATGATTCTAGCATGAAATTGCTTGGGCACCTGTTAATTTTTAAGATTTTGACACATTCAGCTCAAATTTACAATCATGCGCTACAAACGCATTTAAAGCAATAAAAAGGTGATTATGGCTGTCAAACCTAAACCAAACGTTGTGCACTCAAATCTTTTGCTATATTTAGTTTATTTTGGCATCCGGATGATGATTCTAGCATGAAATTGCTTGGGCACCTGTTAATTTTTAAGATTTTGACACATTCAGCTCAAATGTACAATCATGCGCTACAAACGCATTTAAAGCAATAAAAAGGTGATTATGGCTGTCAAACCTAAACCAAACGTTGTGCACTCAAATCTTTTGCTATATTTAGTTTATTTTGGCATCCGGATGATGATTCTAGCATGAAATTGCTTGGGCACCTGTTAATTTTTAAGATTTTGACACATTCAGCTCAAATGTACAAAATTGCTGATTATGGCTGTCAAATCTAAACCAAACGTTGTGCACTCAAATCTTTTGCTGTATTTAGTTTATTTTGGCATCCGGATGATGATTCTAGCATGAAATTGCTTGGGCACCTGTTAATTTTTAAGATTTTGACACATTCAGCTCAAATGTACAATCATGCGGTAAAAACGCATTTAAAGCAATAAAAAGGTGATTATGGCTGTCAAACCTAAACCAAACGTTGTGCACTCAAATCTTTTGCTGTATTTAGTTTATTTTGGCATCCGGATGATGATTCTAGCATGAAATTGCTTGGGCACCTGTTAATTTTTAAGATTTTGACACATTCAGCTCAAATGTACACAATTGCTGATTATGGCTGTCAAATCTAAACCAAACGTTGTGCACTCAAATCTTTTGCAGTATTTAGTTTATTTTGGCATCCGGATGATGATTCTAGCATGAAATTGCTTGGGCACCTGTTAATTTTTAAGATTTTGACACATTCAGCTCAAATGTACAATCATGCGGTAAAAACGCATTTAAAGCAATAAAAAGGTGATTATGGCTGTCAAACCTAAACCAAACGTTGTGCACTCAAATCTTTTGCTGTATTTAGTTTATTTTGGCATCCGGATGATGATTCTAGCATGAAATTGCTTGGGCACCTGTTAATTTTTAAGATTTTGACACATTCAGCTCAAATGTACACAATTGCTGATTATGGCTGTCAAATCTAAACCAAACGTTGTGCACTCAAATCTTTTGCTGTATTTAGTTTATTTTGGCATCCGGATGATGATTCTAGCATGAAATTGCTTGGGCACCTGTTAATTTTTAAGATTTTGACACATTCAGCTCAAATGTACACAATTGCTGATTATGGCTGTCAAATCTAAACCAAACGTTGTGCACTCAAATCTTTTGCTGTATTTAGTTTATTTTGGCATCCGGATGATGATTCTAGCATGAAATTGCTTGGGCACCAGTTAATTTTTAAGATTTTGACACATTCAGCTCAAATGTACAATCATGCGCTAAAAACGCATTTAAAGCAATAAAAAGGTGATTATGGCTGTCAAACCTAAACCAAACGTTGTGCACTCAAATCTTTTGCTGTATTTAGTTTATTTTGGCATCCGGATGATGATTCTAGCATGAAATTGCTTGGGCACCTGTTAATTTTTAAGATTTTGACACATTCAGCTCAAATGTACACAATTGCTGATTATGGCTGTCAAATCTAAACCAAACGTTGTGCACTCAAATCTTTTGCTGTATTTAGTTTATTTTGGCATCCGGATGATGATTCTAGCATGAAATTGCTTGGGCACCTGTTAATTTTTAAGATTTTGACACATTCAGCTCAAATGTACAATCATGCGCTAAAAACGCATTTAAAGCAATAAAAAGGTGATTATGGCTGTCAAACCTAAACCAAACGTTGTGCACTCAAATCTTTTGCTGTATTTAGTTTATTTTGGCATCCGGATGATGATTCTAGCATGAAATTGCTTGGGCACCTGTTAATTTTTAAGATTTTGACACATTCACCTCAAATGTACACAATTGCTGATTATGGCTGTCAAATCTAAACCAAACGTTGTGCACTCAAATCTTTTGCTGTATTTAGTTTATTTTGGCATCCGGATGATGATTCTAGCATGAAATTGCTTGGGCACCTGTTAATTTTTAAGATTTTGACACATTCAGCTCAAATGTACAATCATGCGCTAAAAACGCATTTAAAGCAATAAAAAGGTGATTATGGCTGTCAAACCTAAACCAAACGTTGTGCACTCAAATCTTTTGCTGTATTTAGTTGATTTTGGCATCCGGATGATGATTCTAGCATGAAATTGCTTGGGCACCTGTTAATTTTTAAGATTTTGACACATTCAGCTCAAATGTACACAATTGCTGATTATGGCTGTCAAATCTAAACCAAACGTTGTGCACTCAAATCTTTTGCTGTATTTAGTTTATTTTGGCATCCGGATGATGATTCTAGCATGAAATTGCTTGGGCACCTGTTAATTTTTAAGATTTTGACACATTAGGCTCAAATGTACAATCATGCGCTAAAAACGCATTTAAAGCAATAAAAAGGTGATTATGGCTGTCAAACCTAAACCAAACGTTGTGCACTCAAATCTTTTGCTGTATTTAGTTTATTTTGGCATCCGGATGATGATTCTAGCATGAAATTGCTTGGGCACCTGTTAATTTTTAAGATTTTGACACATTCAGCTCAAATGTACACAATTGCTGATTATGGCTGTCAAATCTAAACCAAACGTTGTGCACTCAAATCTTTTGCTGTATTTAGTTTATTTTGGCATCCGGATGATGATTCTAGCATGAAATTGCTTGGGCACCTGTTAATTTTTAAGATTTTGACACATTCAGCTCAAATGTACAATCATGCGCTAAAAACGCATTTAAAGCAATAAAAAGGTGATTATGGCTGTCAAACCTAAACCAAACGTTGTGCACTCAAATCTTTTGCTGTATTTAGTTTATTTTGGCATCCGGATGATGATTCTAGCATGAAATTCCTTGGGCACCTGTTAATTTTTAAGATTTTGACACATTCAGCTCAAATGTACACAATTGCTGATTATGGCTGTCAAATCTAAACCAAACGTTGTGCACTCAAATATTTTGCTGTATTTAGTTTATTTTGGCATCCGGATGATGATTCTAGCATGAAATTGCTTGGGCACCTGTTAATTTTTAAGATTTTGACACATTCAGCTCAAATGTACAATCATTCGCTAAAAACGCATTTAAAGCAATAAAAAGGTGATTATGGCTGTCAAACCTAAACCAAACGTTGTGCACTCAAATCTTTTGCTGTATTTAGTTTATTTTGGCATCCGGATGATGATTCTAGCATGAAATTGCTTGGGCACCTGTTAATTTTTAAGATTTTGACACATTCAGCTCAAATGTACACAATTGCTGATTATGGCTGTCAAATCTAAACCAAACGTTGTGCACTCAAATCTTTTGCTGTATTTAGTTTATTTTGGCATCCGGATGATGATTCTAGCATGAAATTGCTTGGGCACCTGTTAATTTTTAAGATTTTGACACATTCAGCTCAAATGTACAATCATGCGCTAAAAACGCATTTAAAGCAATAAAAAGGTGATTATGGCTGTCAAACCTAAACCAAACGTTGTGCACTCAAATCTTTTGCTGTATTTAGTTGATTTTGGCATCCGGATGATGATTCTAGCATGAAATTGCTTGGGCACCTGTTAATTTTTAAGATTTTGACACATTCAGCTCAAATGTACACAATTGCTGATTATGGCTGTCAAATCTAAACCAAACGTTGTGCACTCAAATCTTTTGCTGTATTTAATTTATTTTGGCATCCGGATGATGATTCTAGCATGAAATTGCTTGGGCACCTGTTAATTTTTAAGATTTTGACACATTCAGTTCAAATGTACACAATTGCTGATTATGGCTGTCAAATCTAAACCAAACGTTGTGCACTCAAATCTTTTGCTGTATTTAGTTTATTTTGGCATCCGGATGATGATTCTAGCATGAAATTGCTTGGGCACCTGTTAATTTTTAAGATTTTGACACATTCAGCTCAAATGTACAATCATGCGCTAAAAACGCATTTAAAGCAATAAAAAGGTGATTATGGCTGTCAAACCTAAACCAAACGTTGTGCACTCAAATCTTTTGCTGTATTTAGTTTATTTTGGCATCCGGATGATGATTCTAGCATGAAATTGCTTGGGCACCTGTTAATTTTTAAGATTTTGACACATTCAGCTCAAATGTACACAATTGCTGATTATGGCTGTCAAATCTAAACCAAACGTTGTGCACTCAAATCTTTTGCTGTATTTAGTTTATTTTGGCATCCGGATGATGATTCTAGCATGAAATTGCTTGGGCACCTGTTAATTTTTAAGATTTTGACACATTCAGCTCAAATGTACAATCATGCGCTAAAAACGCATTTAAAGCAATAAAAAGGTGATTATGGCTGTCAAACCTAAACCAAACGTTGTGCACTCAAATCTTTTGCTGTATTTAGTTTATTTTGGCATCCGGATGATGATTCTAGCATGAAATTGCTTGGGCACCTGTTAATTTTTAAGATTTTGACACATTCACCTCAAATGTACACAATTGCTGATTATGGCTGTCAAATCTAAACCAAACGTTGTGCACTCAAATCTTTTGCTGTATTTAGTTTATTTTGGCATCCGGATGATGATTCTAGCATGAAATTGCTTGGGCACCTGTTAATTTTTAAGATTTTGACACATTCAGCTCAAATGTACAATCATGCGCTAAAAACGCATTTAAAGCAATAAAAAGGTGATTATGGCTGTCAAACCTAAACCAAACGTTGTGCACTCAAATCTTTTGCTGTATTTAGTTTATTTTGGCATCCGGATGATGATTCTAGCATGAAATTGCTTGGGCACCTGTTAATTTTTAAGATTTTGACACATTAGGCTCAAATGTACAATCATGCGCTAAAAACGCATTTAAAGCAATAAAAAGGTGATTATGGCTGTCAAACCTAAACCAAACGTTGTGCACTCAAATCTTTTGCTGTATTTAGTTTATTTTGGCATCCGGATGATGATTCTAGCATGAAATTGCTTGGGCACCTGTTAATTTTTAAGATTTTGACACATTCAGCTCAAATGTACACAATTGCTGATTATGGCTGTCAAATCTAAACCAAACGTTGTGCACTCAAATCTTTTGCTGTATTTAGTTTATTTTGGCATCCGGATGATGATTCTAGCATGAAATTGCTTGGGCACCTGTTAATTTTTAAGATTTTGACACATTCAGCTCAAATGTACAATCATGCGCTAAAAACGCATTTAAAGCAATAAAAAGGTGATTATGGCTGTCAAACCTAAACCAAACGTTGTGCACTCAAATCTTTTGCTGTATTTAGTTGATTTTGGCATCCGGATGATGATTCTAGCATGAAATTGCTTGGGCACCTGTTAATTTTTAAGATTTTGACACATTCAGCTCAAATGTACACAATTGCTGATTATGGCTGTCAAATCTAAACCAAACGTTGTGCACTCAAATCTTTTGCTGTATTTAGTTTATTTTGGCATCCGGATGATGATTCTAGCATGAAATTGCTTGGGCACCTGTTAATTTTTAAGATTTTGACACATTAGGCTCAAATGTACAATCATGCGCTAAAAACGCATTTAAAGCAATAAAAAGGTGATTATGGCTGTCAAACCTAAACCAAACGTTGTGCACTCAAATCTTTTGCTGTATTTAGTTTATTTTGGCATCCGGATGATGATTCTAGCATGAAATTGCTTGGGCACCTGTTAATTTTTAAGATTTTGACACATTCAGCTCAAATGTACACAATTGCTGATTATGGCTGTCAAATCTAAACCAAACGTTGTGCACTCAAATCTTTTGCTGTATTTAGTTTATTTTGGCATCCGGATGATGATTCTAGCATGAAATTGCTTGGGCACCTGTTAATTTTTAAGATTTTGACACATTCAGCTCAAATGTACAATCATGCGCTAAAAACGCATTTAAAGCAATAAAAAGGTGATTATGGCTGTCAAACCTAAACCAAACGTTGTGCACTCAAATCTTTTGCTGTATTTAGTTTATTTTGGCATCCGGATGATGATTCTAGCATGAAATTGCTTGGGCACCTGTTAATTTTTAAGATTTTGACACATTCACCTCAAATGTACACAATTGCTGATTATGGCTGTCAAATCTAAACCAAACGTTGTGCACTCAAATCTTTTGCTGTATTTAGTTTATTTTGGCATCCGGATGATGATTCTAGCATGAAATTGCTTGGGCACCTGTTAATTTTTAAGATTTTGACACATTCAGCTCAAATGTACAATCATGCGCTAAAAACGCATTTAAAGCAATAAAAAGGTGATTATGGCTGTCAAACCTAAACCAAACGTTGTGCACTCAAATCTTTTGCTGTATTTAGTTTATTTTGGCATCCGGATGATGATTCTAGCATGAAATTGCTTGGGCACCTGTTAATTTTTAAGATTTTGACACATTAGGCTCAAATGTACAATCATGCGCTAAAAACGCATTTAAAGCAATAAAAAGGTGATTATGGCTGTCAAACCTAAACCAAACGTTGTGCACTCAAATCTTTTGCTGTATTTAGTTTATTTTGGCATCCGGATGATGATTCTAGCATGAAATTGCTTGGGCACCTGTTAATTTTTAAGATTTTGACACATTCAGCTCAAATGTACACAATTGCTGATTATGGCTGTCAAATCTAAACCAAACGTTGTGCACTCAAATCTTTTGCTGTATTTAGTTTATTTTGGCATCCGGATGATGATTCTAGCATGAAATTGCTTGGGCACCTGTTAATTTTTAAGATTTTGACACATTCAGCTCAAATGTACAATCATGCGCTAAAAACGCATTTAAAGCAATAAAAAGGTGATTATGGCTGTCAAACCTAAACCAAACGTTGTGCACTCAAATCTTTTGCTGTATTTAGTTGATTTTGGCATCCGGATGATGATTCTAGCATGAAATTGCTTGGGCACCTGTTAATTTTTAAGATTTTGACACATTCAGCTCAAATGTACACAATTGCTGATTATGGCTGTCAAATCTAAACCAAACGTTGTGCACTCAAATCTTTTGCTGTATTTAGTTTATTTTGGCATCCGGATGATGATTCTAGCATGAAATTGCTTGGGCACCTGTTAATTTTTAAGATTTTGACACATTAGGCTCAAATGTACAATCATGCGCTAAAAACGCATTTAAAGCAATAAAAAGGTGATTATGGCTGTCAAACCTAAACCAAACGTTGTGCACTCAAATCTTTTGCTGTATTTAGTTTATTTTGGCATCCGGATGATGATTCTAGCATGAAATTGCTTGGGCACCTGTTAATTTTTAAGATTTTGACACATTCAGCTCAAATGTACACAATTGCTGATTATGGCTGTCAAATCTAAACCAAACGTTGTGCACTCAAATCTTTTGCTGTATTTAGTTTATTTTGGCATCCGGATGATGATTCTAGCATGAAATTGCTTGGGCACCTGTTAATTTTTAAGATTTTGACACATTCAGCTCAAATGTACAATCATGCGCTAAAAACGCATTTAAAGCAATAAAAAGGTGATTATGGCTGTCAAACCTAAACCAAACGTTGTGCACTCAAATCTTTTGCTGTATTTAGTTTATTTTGGCATCCGGATGATGATTCTAGCATGAAATTCCTTGGGCACCTGTTAATTTTTAAGATTTTGACACATTCAGCTCAAATGTACACAATTGCTGATTATGGCTGTCAAATCTAAACCAAACGTTGTGCACTCAAATATTTTGCTGTATTTAATTTATTTTGGCATCCGGATGATGATTCTAGCATGAAATTGCTTGGGCACCTGTTAATTTTTAAGATTTTGACACATTCAGTTCAAATGTACACAATTGCTGATTATGGCTGTCAAATCTAAACCAAACGTTGTGCACTCAAATCTTTTGCTGTATTTAGTTTATTTTGGCATCCGGATGATGATTCTAGCATGAAATTGCTTGGGCACCTGTTAATTTTTAAGATTTTGACACATTCAGCTCAAATGTACACAATTGCTGATTATGGCTGTCAAATCTAAACCAAACGTTGTGCACTCAAATCTTTTGCTGTATTTAGTTTATTTTGGCATCCGGATGATGATTCTAGCATGAAATTGCTTGGGCACCTGTTAATTTTTAAGATTTTGACACATTCAGCTCAAATGTACAATCATGCGCTAAAAACGCATTTAAAGCAATAAAAAGGTGATTATGGCTGTCAAACCTAAACCAAACGTTGTGCACTCAAATCTTTTGCTGTATTTAGTTTATTTTGGCATCCGGATGATGATTCTAGCATGAAATTCCTTGGGCACCTGTTAATTTTTAAGATTTTGACACATTCAGCTCAAATGTACACAATTGCTGATTATGGCTGTCAAATCTAAACCAAACGTTGTGCACTCAAATATTTTGCTGTATTTAGTTTATTTTGGCATCCGGATGATGATTCTAGCATGAAATTGCTTGGGCACCTGTTAATTTTTAAGATTTTGACACATTCAGCTCAAATGTACAATCATTCGCTAAAAACGCATTTAAAGCAATAAAAAGGTGATTATGGCTGTCAAACCTAAACCAAACGTTGTGCACTCAAATCTTTTGCTGTATTTAGTTTATTTTGGCATCCGGATGATGATTCTAGCATGAAATTGCTTGGGCACCTGTTAATTTTTAAGATTTTGACACATTCAGCTCAAATGTACACAATTGCTGATTATGGCTGTCAAATCTAAACCAAACGTTGTGCACTCAAATCTTTTGCTGTATTTAGTTTATTTTGGCATCCGGATGATGATTCTAGCATGAAATTGCTTGGGCACCTGTTAATTTTTAAGATTTTGACACATTCAGCTCAAATGTACAATCATGCGCTAAAAACGCATTTAAAGCAATAAAAAGGTGATTATGGCTGTCAAACCTAAACCAAACGTTGTGCACTCAAATCTTTTGCTGTATTTAGTTGATTTTGGCATCCGGATGATGATTCTAGCATGAAATTGCTTGGGCACCTGTTAATTTTTAAGATTTTGACACATTCAGCTCAAATGTACACAATTGCTGATTATGGCTGTCAAATCTAAACCAAACGTTGTGCACTCAAATCTTTTGCTGTATTTAATTTATTTTGGCATCCGGATGATGATTCTAGCATGAAATTGCTTGGGCACCTGTTAATTTTTAAGATTTTGACACATTCAGTTCAAATGTACACAATTGCTGATTATGGCTGTCAAATCTAAACCAAACGTTGTGCACTCAAATCTTTTGCTGTATTTAGTTTATTTTGGCATCCGGATGATGATTCTAGCATGAAATTGCTTGGGCACCTGTTAATTTTTAAGATTTTGACACATTCAGCTCAAATGTACAATCATGCGCTAAAAACGCATTTAAAGCAATAAAAAGGTGATTATGGCTGTCAAACCTAAACCAAACGTTGTGCACTCAAATCTTTTGCTGTATTTAGTTTATTTTGGCATCCGGATGATGATTCTAGCATGAAATTGCTTGGGCACCTGTTAATTTTTAAGATTTTGACACATTCAGCTCAAATGTACACAATTGCTGATTATGGCTGTCAAATCTAAACCAAACGTTGTGCACTCAAATCTTTTGCTGTATTTAGTTTATTTTGGCATCCGGATGATGATTCTAGCATGAAATTGCTTGGGCACCTGTTAATTTTTAAGATTTTGACACATTCAGCTCAAATGTACAATCATGCGCTAAAAACGCATTTAAAGCAATAAAAAGGTGATTATGGCTGTCAAACCTAAACCAAACGTTGTGCACTCAAATCTTTTGCTGTATTTAGTTTATTTTGGCATCCGGATGATGATTCTAGCATGAAATTGCTTGGGCACCTGTTAATTTTTAAGATTTTGACACATTCACCTCAAATGTACACAATTGCTGATTATGGCTGTCAAATCTAAACCAAACGTTGTGCACTCAAATCTTTTGCTGTATTTAGTTTATTTTGGCATCCGGATGATGATTCTAGCATGAAATTGCTTGGGCACCTGTTAATTTTTAAGATTTTGACACATTCAGCTCAAATGTACAATCATGCGCTAAAAACGCATTTAAAGCAATAAAAAGGTGATTATGGCTGTCAAACCTAAACCAAACGTTGTGCACTCAAATCTTTTGCTGTATTTAGTTTATTTTGGCATCCGGATGATGATTCTAGCATGAAATTGCTTGGGCACCTGTTAATTTTTAAGATTTTGACACATTAGGCTCAAATGTACAATCATGCGCTAAAAACGCATTTAAAGCAATAAAAAGGTGATTATGGCTGTCAAACCTAAACCAAACGTTGTGCACTCAAATCTTTTGCTGTATTTAGTTTATTTTGGCATCCGGATGATGATTCTAGCATGAAATTGCTTGGGCACCTGTTAATTTTTAAGATTTTGACACATTCAGCTCAAATGTACACAATTGCTGATTATGGCTGTCAAATCTAAACCAAACGTTGTGCACTCAAATCTTTTGCTGTATTTAGTTTATTTTGGCATCCGGATGATGATTCTAGCATGAAATTGCTTGGGCACCTGTTAATTTTTAAGATTTTGACACATTCAGCTCAAATGTACAATCATGCGCTAAAAACGCATTTAAAGCAATAAAAAGGTGATTATGGCTGTCAAACCTAAACCAAACGTTGTGCACTCAAATCTTTTGCTGTATTTAGTTGATTTTGGCATCCGGATGATGATTCTAGCATGAAATTGCTTGGGCACCTGTTAATTTTTAAGATTTTGACACATTCAGCTCAAATGTACACAATTGCTGATTATGGCTGTCAAATCTAAACCAAACGTTGTGCACTCAAATCTTTTGCTGTATTTAGTTTATTTTGGCATCCGGATGATGATTCTAGCATGAAATTGCTTGGGCACCTGTTAATTTTTAAGATTTTGACACATTAGGCTCAAATGTACAATCATGCGCTAAAAACGCATTTAAAGCAATAAAAAGGTGATTATGGCTGTCAAACCTAAACCAAACGTTGTGCACTCAAATCTTTTGCTGTATTTAGTTTATTTTGGCATCCGGATGATGATTCTAGCATGAAATTGCTTGGGCACCTGTTAATTTTTAAGATTTTGACACATTCAGCTCAAATGTACACAATTGCTGATTATGGCTGTCAAATCTAAACCAAACGTTGTGCACTCAAATCTTTTGCTGTATTTAGTTTATTTTGGCATCCGGATGATGATTCTAGCATGAAATTGCTTGGGCACCTGTTAATTTTTAAGATTTTGACACATTCAGCTCAAATGTACAATCATGCGCTAAAAACGCATTTAAAGCAATAAAAAGGTGATTATGGCTGTCAAACCTAAACCAAACGTTGTGCACTCAAATCTTTTGCTGTATTTAGTTTATTTTGGCATCCGGATGATGATTCTAGCATGAAATTGCTTGGGCACCTGTTAATTTTTAAGATTTTGACACATTCACCTCAAATGTACACAATTGCTGATTATGGCTGTCAAATCTAAACCAAACGTTGTGCACTCAAATCTTTTGCTGTATTTAGTTTATTTTGGCATCCGGATGATGATTCTAGCATGAAATTGCTTGGGCACCTGTTAATTTTTAAGATTTTGACACATTCAGCTCAAATGTACAATCATGCGCTAAAAACGCATTTAAAGCAATAAAAAGGTGATTATGGCTGTCAAACCTAAACCAAACGTTGTGCACTCAAATCTTTTGCTGTATTTAGTTTATTTTGGCATCCGGATGATGATTCTAGCATGAAATTGCTTGGGCACCTGTTAATTTTTAAGATTTTGACACATTAGGCTCAAATGTACAATCATGCGCTAAAAACGCATTTAAAGCAATAAAAAGGTGATTATGGCTGTCAAACCTAAACCAAACGTTGTGCACTCAAATCTTTTGCTGTATTTAGTTTATTTTGGCATCCGGATGATGATTCTAGCATGAAATTGCTTGGGCACCTGTTAATTTTTAAGATTTTGACACATTCAGCTCAAATGTACACAATTGCTGATTATGGCTGTCAAATCTAAACCAAACGTTGTGCACTCAAATCTTTTGCTGTATTTAGTTTATTTTGGCATCCGGATGATGATTCTAGCATGAAATTGCTTGGGCACCTGTTAATTTTTAAGATTTTGACACATTCAGCTCAAATGTACAATCATGCGCTAAAAACGCATTTAAAGCAATAAAAAGGTGATTATGGCTGTCAAACCTAAACCAAACGTTGTGCACTCAAATCTTTTGCTGTATTTAGTTGATTTTGGCATCCGGATGATGATTCTAGCATGAAATTGCTTGGGCACCTGTTAATTTTTAAGATTTTGACACATTCAGCTCAAATGTACACAATTGCTGATTATGGCTGTCAAATCTAAACCAAACGTTGTGCACTCAAATCTTTTGCTGTATTTAGTTTATTTTGGCATCCGGATGATGATTCTAGCATGAAATTGCTTGGGCACCTGTTAATTTTTAAGATTTTGACACATTAGGCTCAAATGTACAATCATGCGCTAAAAACGCATTTAAAGCAATAAAAAGGTGATTATGGCTGTCAAACCTAAACCAAACGTTGTGCACTCAAATCTTTTGCTGTATTTAGTTTATTTTGGCATCCGGATGATGATTCTAGCATGAAATTGCTTGGGCACCTGTTAATTTTTAAGATTTTGACACATTCAGCTCAAATGTACACAATTGCTGATTATGGCTGTCAAATCTAAACCAAACGTTGTGCACTCAAATCTTTTGCTGTATTTAGTTTATTTTGGCATCCGGATGATGATTCTAGCATGAAATTGCTTGGGCACCTGTTAATTTTTAAGATTTTGACACATTCAGCTCAAATGTACAATCATGCGCTAAAAACGCATTTAAAGCAATAAAAAGGTGATTATGGCTGTCAAACCTAAACCAAACGTTGTGCACTCAAATCTTTTGCTGTATTTAGTTTATTTTGGCATCCGGATGATGATTCTAGCATGAAATTCCTTGGGCACCTGTTAATTTTTAAGATTTTGACACATTCAGCTCAAATGTACGCAATTGCTGATTATGGCTGTCAAATCTAAACCAAACGTTGTGCACTCAAATATTTTGCTGTATTTAGTTTATTTTGGCATCCGGATGATGATTCTAGCATGAAATTGCTTGGGCACCTGTTAATTTTTAAGATTTTGACACATTCAGCTCAAATGTACAATCATTCGCTAAAAACGCATTTAAAGCAATAAAAAGGTGATTATGGCTGTCAAACCTAAACCAAACGTTGTGCACTCAAATCTTTTGCTGTATTTAGTTTATTTTGGCATCCGGATGATGATTCTAGCATGAAATTGCTTGGGCACCTGTTAATTTTTAAGATTTTGACACATTCAGCTCAAATGTACACAATTGCTGATTATGGCTGTCAAATCTAAACCAAACGTTGTGCACTCAAATCTTTTGCTGTATTTAGTTTATTTTGGCATCCGGATGATGATTCTAGCATGAAATTGCTTGGGCACCTGTTAATTTTTAAGATTTTGACACATTCAGCTCAAATGTACACAATTGCTGATTATGGCTGTCAAATCTAAACCAAACGTTGTGCACTCAAATCTTTTGCTGTATTTAGTTTATTTTGGCATCCGGATGATGATTCTAGCATGAAATTGCTTGGGCACCTGTTAATTTTTAAGATTTTGACACATTCAGCTCAAATGTACAATCATGCGCTAAAAACGCATTTAAAGCAATAAAAAGGTGATTATGGCTGTCAAACCTAAACCAAACGTTGTGCACTCAAATCTTTTGCTGTATTTAGTTGATTTTGGCATCCGGATGATGATTCTAGCATGAAATTGCTTGGGCACCTGTTAATTTTTAAGATTTTGACACATTCAGCTCAAATGTACAATCATGCGCTAAAAACGCATTTAAAGCAATAAAAAGGTGATTATGGCTGTCAAACCTAAACCAAACGTTGTGCACTCAAATCTTTTGCTGTATTTAGTTGATTTTGGCATCCGGATGATGATTCTAGCATGAAATTGCTTGGGCACCTGTTAATTTTTAAGATTTTGACACATTCAGCTCAAATGTACACAATTGCTGATTATGGCTGTCAAATCTAAACCAAACGTTGTGCACTCAAATCTTTTGCTGTATTTAGTTTATTTTGGCATCCGGATGATGATTCTAGCATGAAATTGCTTGGGCACCTGTTAATTTTTAAGATTTTGACACATTCAGTTCAAATGTACACAATTGCTGATTATGGCTGTCAAATCTAAACCAAACGTTGTGCACTCAAATCTTTTGCTGTATTTAGTTTATTTTGGCATCCGGATGATGATTCTAGCATGAAATTGCTTGGGCACCTGTTAATTTTTAAGATTTTGACACATTCAGCTCAAATGTACAATCATGCGCTAAAAACGCATTTAAAGCAATAAAAAGGTGATTATGGCTGTCAAACCTAAACCAAACGTTGTGCACTCAAATCTTTTGCTGTATTTAGTTTATTTTGGCATCCGGATGATGATTCTAGCATGAAATTGCTTGGGCACCTGTTAATTTTTAAGATTTTGACACATTCACCTCAAATGTACACAATTGCTGATTATGGCTGTCAAATCTAAACCAAACGTTGTGCACTCAAATCTTTTGCTGTATTTAGTTTATTTTGGCATCCGGATGATGATTCTAGCATGAAATTGCTTGGGCACCTGTTAATTTTTAAGATTTTGACACATTCAGCTCAAATGTACAATCATGCGCTAAAAACGCATTTAAAGCAATAAAAAGGTGATTATGGCTGTCAAACCTAAACCAAACGTTGTGCACTCAAATCTTTTGCTGTATTTAGTTTATTTTGGCATCCGGATTATGATTCTAGCATGAAATTGCTTGGGCACCTGTTAATTTTTAAGATTTTGACACATTCACCTCAAATGTACACAATTGCTGATTATGGCTGTCAAATCTAAACCAAACGTTGTGCACTCAAATCTTTTGCTGTATTTAGTTTATTTTGGCATCCGGATGATGATTCTAGCATGAAATTGCTTGGGCACCTGTTAATTTTTAAGATTTTGACACATTCAGCTCAAATGTACAATCATGCGCTAAAAACGCATTTAAAGCAATAAAAAGGTGATTATGGCTGTCAAACCTAAACCAAACGTTGTGCACTCAAATCTTTTGCTGTATTTAGTTTATTTTGGCATCCGGATGATGATTCTAGCATGAAATTGCTTGGGCACCTGTTAATTTTTAAGATTTTGACACATTAGGCTCAAATGTACAATCATGCGCTAAAAACGCATTTAAAGCAATAAAAAGGTGATTATGGCTGTCAAACCTAAACCAAACGTTGTGCACTCAAATCTTTTGCTGTATTTAGTTTATTTTGGCATCCGGATGATGATTCTAGCATGAAATTGCTTGGGCACCTGTTAATTTTTAAGATTTTGACACATTCAGCTCAAATGTACACAATTGCTGATTATGGCTGTCAAATCTAAACCAAACGTTGTGCAGTCAAATCTTTTGCTGTATTTAGTTTATTTTGGCATCCGGATGATGATTCTAGCATGAAATTGCTTGGGCACCTGTTAATTTTTAAGATTTTGACACATTCAGCTCAAATGTACAATCATGAGCTAAAAACGCATTTAAAGCAATAAAAAGGTGATTATGGCTGTCAAACCTAAACCAAACGTTGTGCACTCAAATCTTTTGCTGTATTTAGTTTATTTTGGCATCCGGATGATGATTCTAGCATGAAATTGCTTGGGCACCTGTTAATTTTTAAGATTTTGACACATTCAGCTCAAATGTACAATCATTCGCTAAAAACGCATTTAAAGCAATAAAAAGGTGATTATGGCTGTCAAACCTAAACCAAACGTTGTGCACTCAAATCTTTTGCTGTATTTAGTTTATTTTGGCATCCGGATGATGATTCTAGCATGAAATTGCTTGGGCACCTGTTAATTTTTAAGATTTTGACACATTCAGCTCAAATGTACACAATTGCTGATTATGGCTGTCAAATCTAAACCAAACGTTGTGCACTCAAATCTTTTGCTGTATTTAGTTTATTTTGGCATCCGGATGATGATTCTAGCATGAAATTGCTTGGGCACCTGTTAATTTTTAAGATTTTGACACATTCAGCTCAAATGTACAATCATTCGCTAAAAACGCATTTAAAGCAATAAAAAGGTGATTATGGCTGTCAAACCTAAACCAAACGTTGTGCACTCAAATCTTTTGCTGTATTTAGTTTATTTTGGCATCCGGATGATGATTCTAGCATGAAATTGCTTGGGCACCTGTTAATTTTTAAGATTTTGACACATTCAGCTCAAATGTACACAATTGCTGATTATGGCTGTCAAATCTAAACCAAACGTTGTGCACTCAAATCTTTTGCTGTATTTAGTTTATTTTGGCATCCGGATGATGATTCTAGCATGAAATTGCTTGGGCACCAGTTAATTTTTAAGATTTTGACACATTCAGCTCAAATGTACAATCATGCGCTAAAAACGCATTTAAAGCAATAAAAAGGTGATTATGGCTGTCAAACCTAAACCAAACGTTGTGCACTCAAATCTTTTGCTGTATTTAGTTTATTTTGGCATCCGGATGATGATTCTAGCATGAAATTGCTTGGGCACCTGTTAATTTTTAAGATTTTGACACATTCAGCTCAAATGTACACAATTGCTGATTATGGCTGTCAAATCTAAACCAAACGTTGTGCACTCAAATCTTTTGCTGTATTTAGTTTATTTTGGCATCCGGATGATGATTCTAGCATGAAATTGCTTGGGCACCTGTTAATTTTTAAGATTTTGACACATTCAGCTCAAATGTACAATCATGCGCTAAAACGCATTTAAAGCAATAAAAAGGTGATTATGGCTGTCAAACCTAAACCAAACGTTGTGCACTCAAATCTTTTGCTGTATTTAGTTTATTTTGGCATCCGGATGATGATTCTAGCATGAAATTGCTTGGGCACCTGTTAATTTTTAAGATTTTGACACATTCACCTCAAATGTACACAATTGCTGATTATGGCTGTCAAATCTAAACCAAACGTTGTGCACTCAAATCTTTTGCTGTATTTAGTTTATTTTGGCATCCGGATGATGATTCTAGCATGAAATTGCTTGGGCACCTGTTAATTTTTAAGATTTTGACACATTCAGCTCAAATGTACAATCATGCGCTAAAAACGCATTTAAAGCAATAAAAAGGTGATTATGGCTGTCAAACCTAAACCAAACGTTGTGCACTCAAATCTTTTGCTGTATTTAGTTTATTTTGGCATCCGGATGATGATTCTAGCATGAAATTGCTTGGGCACCTGTTAATTTTTAAGATTTTGACACATTCAGCTCAAATGTACAATCATGCGCTAAAAACGCATTTAAAGCAATAAAAAGGTGATTATGGCTGTCAAACCTAAACCAAACGTTGTGCACTCAAATCTTTTGCTGTATTTAGTTTATTTTGGCATCCGGATGATGATTCTAGCATGAAATTCCTTGGGCACCTGTTAATTTTTAAGATTTTGACACATTCAGCTCAAATGTACACAATTGCTGATTATGGCTGTCAAATCTAAACCAAACGTTGTGCACTCAAATATTTTGCTGTATTTAGTTTATTTTGGCATCCGGATGATGATTCTAGCATGAAATTGCTTGGGCACCTGTTAATTTTTAAGATTTTGACACATTCAGCTCAAATGTACAATCATGCGCTAAAAACGCATTTAAAGCAATAAAAAGGTGATTATGGCTGTCAAACCTAAACCAAACGTTGTGCACTCAAATCTTTTGCTGTATTTAGTTTATTTTGGCATCCGGATGATGATTCTAGCATGAAATTGCTTGGGCACCTGTTAATTTTTAAGATTTTGACACATTAGGCTCAAATGTACAATCATGCGCTAAAAACGCATTTAAAGCAATAAAAAGGTGATTATGGCTGTCAAACCTAAACCAAACGTTGTGCACTCAAATCTTTTGCTGTATTTAGTTTATTTTGGCATCCGGATGATGATTCTAGCATGAAATTGCTTGGGCACCTGTTAATTTTTAAGATTTTGACACATTCAGCTCAAATGTACACAATTGCTGATTATGGCTGTCAAATCTAAACCAAACGTTGTGCAGTCAAATCTTTTGCTGTATTTAGTTTATTTTGGCATCCGGATGATGATTCTAGCATGAAATTGCTTGGGCACCTGTTAATTTTTAAGATTTTGACACATTCAGCTCAAATGTACAATCATGCGCTAAAAACGCATTTAAAGCAATAAAAAGGTGATTATGGCTGTCAAACCTAAACCAAACGTTGTGCACTCAAATCTTTTGCTGTATTTAGTTTATTTTGGCATCCGGATGATGATTCTAGCATGAAATTGCTTGGGCACCTGTTAATTTTTAAGATTTTGACACATTCAGCTCAAATGTACAATCATTCGCTAAAAACGCATTTAAAGCAATAAAAAGGTGATTATGGCTGTCAAACCTAAACCAAACGTTGTGCACTCAAATCTTTTGCTGTATTTAGTTTATTTTGGCATCCGGATGATGATTCTAGCATGAAATTGCTTGGGCACCTGTTAATTTTTAAGATTTTGACACATTCAGCTCAAATGTACACAATTGCTGATTATGGCTGTCAAATCTAAACCAAACGTTGTGCACTCAAATCTTTTGCTGTATTTAGTTTATTTTGGCATCCGGATGATGATTCTAGCATGAAATTGCTTGGGCACCTGTTAATTTTTAAGATTTTGACACATTCAGCTCAAATGTACAATCATTCGCTAAAAACGCATTTAAAGCAATAAAAAGGTGATTATGGCTGTCAAACCTAAACCAAACGTTGTGCACTCAAATCTTTTGCTGTATTTAGTTTATTTTGGCATCCGGATGATGATTCTAGCATGAAATTGCTTGGGCACCTGTTAATTTTTAAGATTTTGACACATTCAGCTCAAATGTACACAATTGCTGATTATGGCTGTCAAATCTAAACCAAACGTTGTGCACTCAAATCTTTTGCTGTATTTAGTTTATTTTGGCATCCGGATGATGATTCTAGCATGAAATTGCTTGGGCACCAGTTAATTTTTAAGATTTTGACACATTCAGCTCAAATGTACAATCATGCGCTAAAAACGCATTTAAAGCAATAAAAAGGTGATTATGGCTGTCAAACCTAAACCAAACGTTGTGCACTCAAATCTTTTGCTGTATTTAGTTTATTTTGGCATCCGGATGATGATTCTAGCATGAAATTGCTTGGGCACCTGTTAATTTTTAAGATTTTGACACATTCAGCTCAAATGTACACAATTGCTGATTATGGCTGTCAAATCTAAACCAAACGTTGTGCACTCAAATCTTTTGCTGTATTTAGTTTATTTTGGCATCCGGATGATGATTCTAGCATGAAATTGCTTGGGCACCTGTTAATTTTTAAGATTTTGACACATTCAGCTCAAATGTACAATCATGCGCTAAAAACGCATTTAAAGCAATAAAAAGGTGATTATGGCTGTCAAACCTAAACCAAACGTTGTGCACTCAAATCTTTTGCTGTATTTAGTTTATTTTGGCATCCGGATGATGATTCTAGCATGAAATTGCTTGGGCACCTGTTAATTTTTAAGATTTTGACACATTCACCTCAAATGTACACAATTGCTGATTATGGCTGTCAAATCTAAACCAAACGTTGTGCACTCAAATCTTTTGCTGTATTTAGTTTATTTTGGCATCCGGATGATGATTCTAGCATGAAATTGCTTGGGCACCTGTTAATTTTTAAGATTTTGACACATTCAGCTCAAATGTACAATCATGCGCTAAAAACGCATTTAAAGCAATAAAAAGGTGATTATGGCTGTCAAACCTAAACCAAACGTTGTGCACTCAAATCTTTTGCTGTATTTAGTTTATTTTGGCATCCGGATGATGATTCTAGCATGAAATTGCTTGGGCACCTGTTAATTTTTAAGATTTTGACACATTCAGCTCAAATGTACAATCATGCGCTAAAAACGCATTTAAAGCAATAAAAAGGTGATTATGGCTGTCAAACCTAAACCAAACGTTGTGCACTCAAATCTTTTGCTGTATTTAGTTTATTTTGGCATCCGGATGATGATTCTAGCATGAAATTCCTTGGGCACCTGTTAATTTTTAAGATTTTGACACATTCAGCTCAAATGTACACAATTGCTGATTATGGCTGTCAAATCTAAACCAAACGTTGTGCACTCAAATATTTTGCTGTATTTAGTTTATTTTGGCATCCGGATGATGATTCTAGCATGAAATTGCTTGGGCACCTGTTAATTTTTAAGATTTTGACACATTCAGCTCAAATGTACAATCATTCGCTAAAAACGCATTTAAAGCAATAAAAAGGTGATTATGGCTGTCAAACCTAAACCAAACGTTGTGCACTCAAATCTTTTGCTGTATTTAGTTTATTTTGGCATCCGGATGATGATTCTAGCATGAAATTGCTTGGGCACCTGTTAATTTTTAAGATTTTGACACATTCAGCTCAAATGTACACAATTGCTGATTATGGCTGTCAAATCTAAACCAAACGTTGTGCACTCAAATCTTTTGCTGTATTTAGTTTATTTTGGCATCCGGATGATGATTCTAGCATGAAATTGCTTGGGCACCTGTTAATTTTTAAGATTTTGACACATTCAGCTCAAATGTACAATCATGCGCTAAAAACGCATTTAAAGCAATAAAAAGGTGATTATGGCTGTCAAACCTAAACCAAACGTTGTGCACTCAAATCTTTTGCTGTATTTAGTTTATTTTGGCATCCGGATGATGATTCTAGCATGAAATTGCTTGGGCACCTGTTAATTTTTAAGATTTTGACACATTCACCTCAAATGTACACAATTGCTGATTATGGCTGTCAAATCTAAACCAAACGTTGTGCACTCAAATCTTTTGCTGTATTTAGTTTATTTTGGCATCCGGATGATGATTCTAGCATGAAATTGCTTGGGCACCTGTTAATTTTTAAGATTTTGACACATTCAGCTCAAATGTACAATCATGCGCTAAAAACGCATTTAAAGCAATAAAAAGGTGATTATGGCTGTCAAACCTAAACCAAACGTTGTGCACTCAAATCTTTTGCTGTATTTAGTTTATTTTGGCATCCGGATGATGATTCTAGCATGAAATTGCTTGGGCACCTGTTAATTTTTAAGATTTTGACACATTAGGCTCAAATGTACAATCATGCGCTAAAAACGCATTTAAAGCAATAAAAAGGTGATTATGGCTGTCAAACCTAAACCAAACGTTGTGCACTCAAATCTTTTGCTGTATTTAGTTTATTTTGGCATCCGGATGATGATTCTAGCATGAAATTGCTTGGGCACCTGTTAATTTTTAAGATTTTGACACATTCAGCTCAAATGTACACAATTGCTGATTATGGCTGTCAAATCTAAACCAAACGTTGTGCACTCAAATCTTTTGCTGTATTTAGTTTATTTTGGCATCCGGATGATGATTCTAGCATGAAATTGCTTGGGCACCTGTTAATTTTTAAGATTTTGACACATTCAGCTCAAATGTACAATCATGCGCTAAAAACGCATTTAAAGCAATAAAAAGGTGATTATGGCTGTCAAACCTAAACCAAACGTTGTGCACTCAAATCTTTTGCTGTATTTAGTTGATTTTGGCATCCGGATGATGATTCTAGCATGAAATTGCTTGGGCACCTGTTAATTTTTAAGATTTTGACACATTCAGCTCAAATGTACACAATTGCTGATTATGGCTGTCAAATCTAAACCAAACGTTGTGCACTCAAATCTTTTGCTGTATTTAGTTTATTTTGGCATCCGGATGATGATTCTAGCATGAAATTGCTTGGGCACCTGTTAATTTTTAAGATTTTGACACATTAGGCTCAAATGTACAATCATGCGCTAAAAACGCATTTAAAGCAATAAAAAGGTGATTATGGCTGTCAAACCTAAACCAAACGTTGTGCACTCAAATCTTTTGCTGTATTTAGTTTATTTTGGCATCCGGATGATGATTCTAGCATGAAATTGCTTGGGCACCTGTTAATTTTTAAGATTTTGACACATTCAGCTCAAATGTACACAATTGCTGATTATGGCTGTCAAATCTAAACCAAACGTTGTGCACTCAAATCTTTTGCTGTATTTAGTTTATTTTGGCATCCGGATGATGATTCTAGCATGAAATTGCTTGGGCACCTGTTAATTTTTAAGATTTTGACACATTCAGCTCAAATGTACAATCATGCGCTAAAAACGCATTTAAAGCAATAAAAAGGTGATTATGGCTGTCAAACCTAAACCAAACGTTGTGCACTCAAATCTTTTGCTGTATTTAGTTTATTTTGGCATCCGGATGATGATTCTAGCATGAAATTCCTTGGGCACCTGTTAATTTTTAAGATTTTGACACATTCAGCTCAAATGTACACAATTGCTGATTATGGCTGTCAAATCTAAACCAAACGTTGTGCACTCAAATATTTTGCTGTATTTAGTTTATTTTGGCATCCGGATGATGATTCTAGCATGAAATTGCTTGGGCACCTGTTAATTTTTAAGATTTTGACACATTCAGCTCAAATGTACAATCATTCGCTAAAAACGCATTTAAAGCAATAAAAAGGTGATTATGGCTGTCAAACCTAAACCAAACGTTGTGCACTCAAATCTTTTGCTGTATTTAGTTTATTTTGGCATCCGGATGATGATTCTAGCATGAAATTGCTTGGGCACCTGTTAATTTTTAAGATTTTGACACATTCAGCTCAAATGTACACAATTGCTGATTAAGGCTGTCAAATCTAAACCAAACGTTGTGCACTCAAATCTTTTGCTGTATTTAGTTTATTTTGGCATCCGGATGATGATTCTAGCATGAAATTGCTTGGGCACCTGTTAATTTTTAAGATTTTGACACATTCAGCTCAAATGTACACAATTGCTGATTATGGCTGTCAAATCTAAACCAAACGTTGTGCACTCAAATCTTTTGCTGTATTTAGTTTATTTTGGCATCCGGATGATGATTCTAGCATGAAATTGCTTGGGCACCTGTTAATTTTTAAGATTTTGACACATTCAGCTCAAATGTACAATCATGCGCTAAAAACGCATTTAAAGCAATAAAAAGGTGATTATGGCTGTCAAACCTAAACCAAACGTTGTGCACTCAAATCTTTTGCTGTATTTAGTTGATTTTGGCATCCGGATGATGATTCTAGCATGAAATTGCTTGGGCACCTGTTAATTTTTAAGATTTTGACACATTCAGCTCAAATGTACAATCATGCGCTAAAAACGCATTTAAAGCAATAAAAAGGTGATTATGGCTGTCAAACCTAAACCAAACGTTGTGCACTCAAATCTTTTGCTGTATTTAGTTTATTTTGGCATCCGGATGATGATTCTAGCATGAAATTGCTTGGGCACCTGTTAATTTTTAAGATTTTGACACATTCAGCTCAAATGTACACAATTGCTGATTATGGCTGTCAAATCTAAACCAAACGTTGTGCACTCAAATCTTTTGCTGTATTTAGTTTATTTTGGCATCCGGATGATGATTCTAGCATGAAATTGCTTGGGCACCTGTTAATTTTTAAGATTTTGACACATTCAGTTCAAATGTACACAATTGCTGATTATGGCTGTCAAATCTAAACCAAACGTTGTGCACTCAAATCTTTTGCTGTATTTAGTTTATTTTGGCATCCGGATGATGATTCTAGCATGAAATTGCTTGGGCACCTGTTAATTTTTAAGATTTTGACACATTCAGCTCAAATGTACAATCATGCGCTAAAAACGCATTTAAAGCAATAAAAAGGTGATTATGGCTGTCAAACCTAAACCAAACGTTGTGCACTCAAATCTTTTGCTGTATTTAGTTTATTTTGGCATCCGGATGATGATTCTAGCATGAAATTGCTTGGGCACCTGTTAATTTTTAAGATTTTGACACATTCACCTCAAATGTACACAATTGCTGATTATGGCTGTCAAATCTAAACCAAACGTTGTGCACTCAAATCTTTTGCTGTATTTAGTTTATTTTGGCATCCGGATGATGATTCTAGCATGAAATTGCTTGGGCACCTGTTAATTTTTAAGATTTTGACACATTCAGCTCAAATGTACAATCATGCGCTAAAAACGCATTTAAAGCAATAAAAAGGTGATTATGGCTGTCAAACCTAAACCAAACGTTGTGCACTCAAATCTTTTGCTGTATTTAGTTTATTTTGGCATCCGGATTATGATTCTAGCATGAAATTGCTTGGGCACCTGTTAATTTTTAAGATTTTGACACATTCACCTCAAATGTACACAATTGCTGATTATGGCTGTCAAATCTAAACCAAACGTTGTGCACTCAAATCTTTTGCTGTATTTAGTTTATTTTGGCATCCGGATGATGATTCTAGCATGAAATTGCTTGGGCACCTGTTAATTTTTAAGATTTTGACACATTCAGCTCAAATGTACAATCATGCGCTAAAAACGCATTTAAAGCAATAAAAAGGTGATTATGGCTGTCAAACCTAAACCAAACGTTGTGCACTCAAATCTTTTGCTGTATTTAGTTTATTTTGGCATCCGGATGATGATTCTAGCATGAAATTGCTTGGGCACCTGTTAATTTTTAAGATTTTGACACATTAGGCTCAAATGTACAATCATGCGCTAAAAACGCATTTAAAGCAATAAAAAGGTGATTATGGCTGTCAAACCTAAACCAAACGTTGTGCACTCAAATCTTTTGCTGTATTTAGTTTATTTTGGCATCCGGATGATGATTCTAGCATGAAATTGCTTGGGCACCTGTTAATTTTTAAGATTTTGACACATTCAGCTCAAATGTACACAATTGCTGATTATGGCTGTCAAATCTAAACCAAACGTTGTGCAGTCAAATCTTTTGCTGTATTTAGTTTATTTTGGCATCCGGATGATGATTCTAGCATGAAATTGCTTGGGCACCTGTTAATTTTTAAGATTTTGACACATTCAGCTCAAATGTACAATCATGCGCTAAAAACGCATTTAAAGCAATAAAAAGGTGATTATGGCTGTCAAACCTAAACCAAACGTTGTGCACTCAAATCTTTTGCTGTATTTAGTTTATTTTGGCATCCGGATGATGATTCTAGCATGAAATTGCTTGGGCACCTGTTAATTTTTAAGATTTTGACACATTCAGCTCAAATGTACAATCATTCGCTAAAAACGCATTTAAAGCAATAAAAAGGTGATTATGGCTGTCAAACCTAAACCAAACGTTGTGCACTCAAATCTTTTGCTGTATTTAGTTTATTTTGGCATCCGGATGATGATTCTAGCATGAAATTGCTTGGGCACCTGTTAATTTTTAAGATTTTGACACATTCAGCTCAAATGTACACAATTGCTGATTATGGCTGTCAAATCTAAACCAAACGTTGTGCACTCAAATCTTTTGCTGTATTTAGTTTATTTTGGCATCCGGATGATGATTCTAGCATGAAATTGCTTGGGCACCTGTTAATTTTTAAGATTTTGACACATTCAGCTCAAATGTACAATCATTCGCTAAAAACGCATTTAAAGCAATAAAAAGGTGATTATGGCTGTCAAACCTAAACCAAACGTTGTGCACTCAAATCTTTTGCTGTATTTAGTTTATTTTGGCATCCGGATGATGATTCTAGCATGAAATTGCTTGGGCACCTGTTAATTTTTAAGATTTTGACACATTCAGCTCAAATGTACACAATTGCTGATTATGGCTGTCAAATCTAAACCAAACGTTGTGCACTCAAATCTTTTGCTGTATTTAGTTTATTTTGGCATCCGGATGATGATTCTAGCATGAAATTGCTTGGGCACCAGTTAATTTTTAAGATTTTGACACATTCAGCTCAAATGTACAATCATGCGCTAAAAACGCATTTAAAGCAATAAAAAGGTGATTATGGCTGTCAAACCTAAACCAAACGTTGTGCACTCAAATCTTTTGCTGTATTTAGTTTATTTTGGCATCCGGATGATGATTCTAGCATGAAATTGCTTGGGCACCTGTTAATTTTTAAGATTTTGACACATTCAGCTCAAATGTACACAATTGCTGATTATGGCTGTCAAATCTAAACCAAACGTTGTGCACTCAAATCTTTTGCTGTATTTAGTTTATTTTGGCATCCGGATGATGATTCTAGCATGAAATTGCTTGGGCACCTGTTAATTTTTAAGATTTTGACACATTCAGCTCAAATGTACAATCATGCGCTAAAAACGCATTTAAAGCAATAAAAAGGTGATTATGGCTGTCAAACCTAAACCAAACGTTGTGCACTCAAATCTTTTGCTGTATTTAGTTTATTTTGGCATCCGGATGATGATTCTAGCATGAAATTGCTTGGGCACCTGTTAATTTTTAAGATTTTGACACATTCACCTCAAATGTACACAATTGCTGATTATGGCTGTCAAATCTAAACCAAACGTTGTGCACTCAAATCTTTTGCTGTATTTAGTTTATTTTGGCATCCGGATGATGATTCTAGCATGAAATTGCTTGGGCACCTGTTAATTTTTAAGATTTTGACACATTCAGCTCAAATGTACAATCATGCGCTAAAAACGCATTTAACCCTTGTGCCATTTGCTTAGCCAAATATGTAAATTAGGAGTTGATTGTGCAGGGGGAAAACAAAAAAAAAAGAAAAAACAAAAAAAAATGAGCCACGGCTTTGGAAAACTGGGGGACCGTCAAAATGCGAGTGTGCCAACATTTCTCAGCCATTGCATGAGGGAGATAACTATTATAATATCCCTGGAATTGGCGTTAGCCAACCGCGTAACATTAATGTACATTATAAGTGACATTTTTGGACCGATTGGACACTGCATGTATTTTATTGCAATTTCCGTGATTTCTGCATGAAATCCTTCTATGGACATTCCTCGACGGTGCCATGGCCATGAGAAAGATTTCGCACCCCAAATCCACCAGGTGGCGGTAGAGGCCAATTAATGATTTTCCTTGCAAACGCCGCACTGATTCCAGCACGCCATATTCCACACAGACTTATTTCTTCGTGCTTTTTACTGATTGTGCATTCGACAGGATGTTAGTGGATGCGCGTGCACGTTAGTGGGCGCGCGTGCGTGTTCGTGGATGCGCGTACACGCGCGCCACTTATATTTTTGTGCATAAAAAGGTATTGCGAGCTATTGACTTATGTTTCGTGTTGGGATATGCTGTTTGTTTGTCTGCATGGACGTGGGAAGCACGTTCCCTAGTGGGAGTGGTCGAATGGCAATGCTCTTTGCCGTTGTTATGTCCCCAAAATGAGCCACTGTTAGAGGTGGGCGTCGTTGCAATACAGCGGTTTTCCTCAGTGTGTGAAGGCTGTTATTTAATTTTTTTTTTCTCTTTCTTCACTTCAGAACTTCAGAATTAATAGCGTGCATATTCCACACGCATGCACAGTTCGATCATCCATTTTGAACAGCCGAGCATTGACATTTGCTCTGCCAAGGCTGCAGGGGGCAGGCGTGCCATTGTGGCCAAACGTGCGTGCAACGTGGAGGTGACGTATTTCCCTTCGTGCATTCTTCAAAACATGGCAAGGAGCATGGATCGGTGAAAACAATAAGCAGAAGGGATAAGACAAAACAAAAAAAACGTTTTTTTTTTTCAACTTATGAAGTGTAACATGTAACGGTTGTCGAGATGAATTCCTCGTCGGTTATCTTATCTGGCCGTTGCATTTCTACGTGTGAAAGTGCTAAGCTTCGATTTTTATTCGGCTAGTTTGCATTCACAACAACGTGCTAACGTGCTAAGAGGCTAACGTGCACGAGACATGAGCTTCCTGGATCTAAGGAAAAGAACGGCGATCGGAGACACAAAAAGCTGCAAATGCAAGTTGGCAAGTAAGTACTTCTACAAAATAAACATAAACGAACATATGAGCACGTCCTGGAATGCCGCGGGGGCCGTGTAGCTTCCCAACGGTATGTAGCTCGTCGCTGTGTTGACTTCCGTTCGCCGGATACAATTGGATACAGGCGGTGTAAATTTATCCGAAAAACACGCACGATTTCCGGGTAAAGTAAACGGACGGATCGGTGTAATGGAGCTTTTTCTTTCCGTTATTTGTCCGGAACCGTACGTCCTACGGGGAAAATGACACATATCTGACACATATCTGGAACCGTGAGCACAAGAGATACGTGGCTCGTTGAAGTGCGACGCCGGATACGGGGGTGTAAATCGGGCCTTCCTGTACCCGAAAATCAAACACAATTTGCGGCTAAAGTCACGGAGGGTCCCGGTGCCGCTCCGGAGCCCCACAAAAAGTACTTTTTTCCCCCAAAGTTTTCTATCAAAGCTACCGTGTTGCCTGATGCTCTAACTATGTCATATGAAAGATTCAAATTTATTTCTTTATTATACATATATACAACACAGTTAATTTTCTTCATAATCTATTATTTGGCTTCTGTTGTCCTATGGCGGGGGGAAATAATAATAATAAATAAATATACTATATTTATGCATAGTTTTGATGCCAATGAACATTTTGGGTGGTTGAAAGAAAAAAAAATGTTAAAAAATGACTTAGTTATCACACCTCAAAGTAGAATTACTTATTTGGCTAAAATGTACTCTTCGAGGGTGTTCTGAGTTAAATTGCCATTGTCAAAAAATTTGGTATGCATTGAAAAAATTGTTGTTATAACTTATTGCCTTATTCGAAGCTCTAATTATGTCATATGAAGTATTAATTTTTTATTTATTTTTTATACATGTATACAGCACAGTTCGTTTTCTTCATAGTCCATTCTTTGGGCTTGTATTGTCCTAAGAGGGGGGAATACATAAAAAAAAAAAAACTTCATATGTATGGATAGTTCTGATGCCAATGAACATTTTGAGTGGTTGAAATAAAAAAAAATGTTAAAAATTGACTTAGTTATCACACCTCAAAGTAGAATTACTTATTTGGCTAAAATGTACTCTTCGAGGGTGTTCTGAGTTAAATTGCCATTGTCAAAAAATTTGGCATGCATTGAAAAAATTGTTGTTATAACTTATTGCCTTATTCGAAGCTCTAATTATGTCATATGAAGTATTAATTTTTTATTTATTTTTTATACATGTATACAGCACAGTTCGTTTTCTTCATAGTCCATTCTTTGGGCTTGTATTGTCCTAAGAGGGGGGAATACATAAAAAAAAAAAAAAAACTTCATATGTATGGATAGTTCTGATGCCAATGAACATTTTGAGTGGTTGAAATAAAAAAAAATGTTAAAAATTGACTTAGTTATCACACCTCAAAGTAGAATTACTTATTTGGCTAAAATGTACTCTTAGAGGGTGTTCTGAGTTAAATTGCCATTGTCAAAAAATTTGGCATGCATTGAAAAAATTGTTGTTATAACTTATTGCCTTATTCGAAGCTCTAATTATGTCATATGAAGTATTAATTTTTTATTTATTTTTTATACATGTATACAGCACAGTTCGTTTTCTTCATAGTCCATTCTTTGGGCTTGTATTGTCCTAAGAGGGGGGAATACATAAAAAAAAAAAAAAACTTCATATGTATGGATAGTTCTGATGCCAATGAACATTTTGAGTGGTTGAAATAAAAAAAAAATTTAAAAATTGACTTAGTTATCACACCTCAAAGTAGAATTACTTATTTGGCTAAAATGTACTCTTAGAGGGTGTCACTGATTCCAAGGCACAAGGGTTAAAGCAATAAAAAGGTGATTATGGCTGTCAAACCTAAACCAAACGTTGTGCACTCAAATCTTTTGCTGTATTTAGTTTATTTTGGCATCCGGATGATGATTCTAGCATGAAATTGCTTGGGCACCTGTTAATTTTTAAGATTTTGACACATTCAGCTCAAATGTACAATCATGCGCTAAAAACGCATTTAAAGCAATAAAAAGGTGATTATGGCTGTCAAACCTAAACCAAACGTTGTGCACTCAAATCTTTTGCTGTATTTAGTTTATTTTGGCATCCGGATGATGATTCTAGCATGAAATTCCTTGGGCACCTGTTAATTTTTAAGATTTTGACACATTCAGCTCAAATGTACACAATTGCTGATTATGGCTGTCAAATCTAAACCAAACGTTGTGCACTCAAATATTTTGCTGTATTTAGTTTATTTTGGCATCCGGATGATGATTCTAGCATGAAATTGCTTGGGCACCTGTTAATTTTTAAGATTTTGACACATTCAGCTCAAATGTACAATCATTCGCTAAAAACGCATTTAAAGCAATAAAAAGGTGATTATGGCTGTCAAACCTAAACCAAACGTTGTGCACTCAAATCTTTTGCTGTATTTAGTTTATTTTGGCATCCGGATGATGATTCTAGCATGAAATTGCTTGGGCACCTGTTAATTTTTAAGATTTTGACACATTCAGCTCAAATGTACACAATTGCTGATTATGGCTGTCAAATCTAAACCAAACGTTGTGCACTCAAATCTTTTGCTGTATTTAGTTTATTTTGGCATCCGGATGATGATTCTAGCATGAAATTGCTTGGGCACCTGTTAATTTTTAAGATTTTGACACATTCAGCTCAAATGTACAATCATGCGCTAAAAACGCATTTAAAGCAATAAAAAGGTGATTATGGCTGTCAAACCTAAACCAAACGTTGTGCACTCAAATCTTTTGCTGTATTTAGTTGATTTTGGCATCCGGATGATGATTCTAGCATGAAATTGCTTGGGCACCTGTTAATTTTTAAGATTTTGACACATTCAGCTCAAATGTACACAATTGCTGATTATGGCTGTCAAATCTAAACCAAACGTTGTGCACTCAAATCTTTTGCTGTATTTAGTTTATTTTGGCATCCGGATGATGATTCTAGCATGAAATTGCTTGGGCACCTGTTAATTTTTAAGATTTTGACACATTAGGCTCAAATGTACAATCATGCGCTAAAAACGCATTTAAAGCAATAAAAAGGTGATTATGGCTGTCAAACCTAAACCAAACGTTGTGCACTCAAATCTTTTGCTGTATTTAGTTTATTTTGGCATCCGGATGATGATTCTAGCATTAAATTGCTTGGGCACCTGTTAATTTTTAAGATTTTGACACATTCAGCTCAAATGTACACAATTGCTGATTATGGCTGTCAAATCTAAACCAAACGTTGTGCACTCAAATCTTTTGCTGTATTTAGTTTATTTTGGCATCCGGATGATGATTCTAGCATGAAATTGCTTGGGCACCTGTTAATTTTTAAGATTTTGACACATTCAGCTCAAATGTACAATCATGCGCTAAAAACGCATTTAAAGCAATAAAAAGGTGATTATGGCTGTCAAACCTAAACCAAACGTTGTGCACTCAAATCTTTTGCTGTATTTAGTTTATTTTGGCATCCGGATGATGATTCTAGCATGAAATTCCTTGGGCACCTGTTAATTTTTAAGATTTTGACACATTCAGCTCAAATGTACACAATTGCTGATTATGGCTGTCAAATCTAAACCAAACGTTGTGCACTCAAATATTTTGCTGTATTTAGTTTATTTTGGCATCCGGATGATGATTCTAGCATGAAATTGCTTGGGCACCTGTTAATTTTTAAGATTTTGACACATTCAGCTCAAATGTACAATCATTCGCTAAAAACGCATTTAAAGCAATAAAAAGGTGATTATGGCTGTCAAACCTAAACCAAACGTTGTGCACTCAAATCTTTTGCTGTATTTAGTTTATTTTGGCATCCGGATGATGATTCTAGCATGAAATTGCTTGGGCACCTGTTAATTTTTAAGATTTTGACACATTCAGCTCAAATGTACACAATTGCTGATTATGGCTGTCAAATCTAAACCAAACGTTGTGCACTCAAATCTTTTGCTGTATTTAGTTTATTTTGTCATCCGGATGATGATTCTAGCATGAAATTGCTTGGGCACCTGTTAATTTTTAAGATTTTGACACATTCAGCTCAAATGTACAATCATGCGCTAAAAACGCATTTAAAGCAATAAAAAGGTGATTATGGCTGTCAAACCTAAACCAAACGTTGTGCACTCAAATCTTTTGCTGTATTTAGTTGATTTTGGCATCCGGATGATGATTCTAGCATGAAATTGCTTGGGCACCTGTTAATTTTTAAGATTTTGACACATTCAGCTCAAATGTACACAATTGCTGATTATGGCTGTCAAATCTAAACCAAACGTTGTGCACTCAAATCTTTTGCTGTATTTAGTTTATTTTGGCATCCGGATGATGATTCTAGCATGAAATTGCTTGGGCACCTGTTAATTTTTAAGATTTTGACACATTAGGCTCAAATGTACAATCATGCGCTAAAAACGCATTTAAAGCAATAAAAAGGTGATTATGGCTGTCAAACCTAAACCAAACGTTGTGCACTCAAATCTTTTGCTGTATTTAGTTTATTTTGGCATCCGGATGATGATTCTAGCATGAAATTGCTTGGGCACCTGTTAATTTTTAAGATTTTTACACATTCAGCTCAAATGTACACAATTGCTGATTATGGCTGTCAAATCTAAACCAAACGTTGTGCACTCAAATCTTTTGCTGTATTTAGTTTATTTTGGCATCCGGATGATGATTCTAGCATGAAATTGCTTGGGCACCTGTTAATTTTTAAGATTTTGACACATTGAGCTCAAATGTACAATCATGAGCTAAAAACGCATTTAAAGCAATAAAAAGGTGATTATGGCTGTCAAACCTAAACCAAACGTTGTGCACTCAAATCTTTTGCTGTATTTAGTTTATTTTGGCATCCGGATGATGATTCTAGCATGAAATTGCTTGGGCACCTGTTAATTTTTAAGATTTTGACACATTCAGCTCAAATGTACACAATTGCTGATTATGGCTGTCAAATCTAAACCAAACGTTGTGCACTCAAATCTTTTGCTGTATTTAGTTTATTTTGGCATCCGGATGATGATTCTAGCATGAAATTGCTTGGGCACCTGTTAATTTTTAAGATTTTGACACATTCAGCTCAAATGTACAATCATGCGCTAAAAACGCATTTAAAGCAATAAAAAGGTGATTATGGCTGTCAAACCTAAACCAAACGTTGTGCACTCAAATCTTTTGCTGTATTTAGTTGATTTTGGCATCCGGATGATGATTCTAGCATGAAATTGCTTGGGCACCTGTTAATTTTTAAGATTTTGACACATTCAGCTCAAATGTACACAATTGCTGATTATGGCTGTCAAATCTAAACCAAACGTTGTGCACTCAAATCTTTTGCTGTATTTAGTTTATTTTGGCATCCGGATGATGATTCTAGCATGAAATTGCTTGGGCACCTGTTAATTTTTAAGATTTTGACACATTCAGCTCAAATGTACAATCATGCGCTAAAAACGCATTTAAAGCAATAAAAAGGTGATTATGGCTGTCAAACCTAAACCAAACGTTGTGCACTCAAATCTTTTGCTGTATTTAGTTGATTTTGGCATCCGGATGATGATTCTAGCATGAAATTGCTTGGGCACCTGTTAATTTTTAAGATTTTGACACATTCAGCTCAAATGTACACAATTGCTGATTATGGCTGTCAAATCTAAACCAAACGTTGTGCACTCAAATCTTTTGCTGTATTTAGTTTATTTTGGCATCCGGATGATGATTCTAGCATGAAATTGCTTGGGCACCTGTTAATTTTTAAGATTTTGACACATTAGGCTCAAATGTACAATCATGCGCTAAAAACGCATTTAAAGCAATAAAAAGGTGATTATGGCTGTCAAACCTAAACCAAACGTTGTGCACTCAAATCTTTTGCTGTATTTAGTTTATTTTGGCATCCGGATGATGATTCTAGCATGAAATTGCTTGGGCACCTGTTAATTTTTAAGATTTTGACACATTCAGCTCAAATGTACACAATTGCTGATTATGGCTGTCAAATCTAAACCAAACGTTGTGCACTCAAATCTTTTGCTGTATTTAGTTTATTTTGGCATCCGGATGATGATTCTAGCATGAAATTGCTTGGGCACCTGTTAATTTTTAAGATTTTGACACATTCAGCTCAAATGTACAATCATGCGCTAAAAACGCATTTAAAGCAATAAAAAGGTGATTATGGCTGTCAAACCTAAACCAAACGTTGTGCACTCAAATCTTTTGCTGTATTTAGTTTATTTTGGCATCCGGATGATGATTCTAGCATGAAATTCCTTGGGCACCTGTTAATTTTTAAGATTTTGACACATTCAGCTCAAATGTACACAATTGCTGATTATGGCTGTCAAATCTAAACCAAACGTTGTGCACTCAAATATTTTGCTGTATTTAGTTTATTTTGGCATCCGGATGATGATTCTAGCATGAAATTGCTTGGGCACCTGTTAATTTTTAAGATTTTGACACATTCAGCTCAAATGTACAATCATTCGCTAAAAACGCATTTAAAGCAATAAAAAGGTGATTATGGCTGTCAAACCTAAACCAAACGTTGTGCACTCAAATCTTTTGCTGTATTTAGTTTATTTTGGCATCCGGATGATGATTCTAGCATGAAATTGCTTGGGCACCTGTTAATTTTTAAGATTTTGACACATTCAGCTCAAATGTACACAATTGCTGATTATGGCTGTCAAATCTAAACCAAACGTTGTGCACTCAAATCTTTTGCTGTATTTAGTTTATTTTGGCATCCGGATGATGATTCTAGCATGAAATTGCTTGGGCACCTGTTAATTTTTAAGATTTTGACACATTCAGCTCAAATGTACAATCATGCGCTAAAAACGCATTTAAAGCAATAAAAAGGTGATTATGGCTGTCAAACCTAAACCAAACGTTGTGCACTCAAATCTTTTGCTGTATTTAGTTGATTTTGGCATCCGGATGATGATTCTAGCATGAAATTGCTTGGGCACCTGTTAATTTTTAAGATTTTGACACATTCAGCTCAAATGTACACAATTGCTGATTATGGCTGTCAAATCTAAACCAAACGTTGTGCACTCAAATCTTTTGCTGTATTTAGTTTATTTTGGCATCCGGATGATGATTCTAGCATGAAATTGCTTGGGCACCTGTTAATTTTTAAGATTTTGACACATTAGGCTCAAATGTACAATCATGCGCTAAAAACGCATTTAAAGCAATAAAAAGGTGATTATGGCTGTCAAACCTAAACCAAACGTTGTGCACTCAAATCTTTTGCTGTATTTAGTTTATTTTGGCATCCGGATGATGATTCTAGCATGAAATTGCTTGGGCACCTGTTAATTTTTAAGATTTTTACACATTCAGCTCAAATGTACACAATTGCTGATTATGGCTGTCAAATCTAAACCAAACGTTGTGCACTCAAATCTTTTGCTGTATTTAGTTTATTTTGGCATCCGGATGATGATTCTAGCATGAAATTGCTTGGGCACCTGTTAATTTTTAAGATTTTGACACATTCAGCTCAAATGTACAATCATGCGCTAAAAACGCATTTAAAGCAATAAAAAGGTGATTATGGCTGTCAAACCTAAACCAAACGTTGTGCACTCAAATCTTTTGCTGTATTTAGTTTATTTTGGCATCCGGATGATGATTCTAGCATGAAATTGCTTGGGCACCTGTTAATTTTTAAGATTTTGACACATTCAGCTCAAATGTACACAATTGCTGATTATGGCTGTCAAATCTAAACCAAACGTTGTGCACTCAAATCTTTTGCTGTATTTAGTTTATTTTGGCATCCGGATGATGATTCTAGCATGAAATTGCTTGGGCACCTGTTAATTTTTAAGATTTTGACACATTCAGCTCAAATGTACAATCATGCGCTAAAAACGCATTTAAAGCAATAAAAAGGTGATTATGGCTGTCAAACCTAAACCAAACGTTGTGCACTCAAATCTTTTGCTGTATTTAGTTTATTTTGGCATCCGGATGATGATTCTAGCATGAAATTCCTTGGGCACCTGTTAATTTTTAAGATTTTGACACATTCAGCTCAAATGTACACAATTGCTGATTATGGCTGTCAAATCTAAACCAAACGTTGTGCACTCAAATATTTTGCTGTATTTAGTTTATTTTGGCATCCGGATGATGATTCTAGCATGAAATTGCTTGGGCACCTGTTAATTTTTAAGATTTTGACACATTCAGCTCAAATGTACAATCATTCGCTAAAAACGCATTTAAAGCAATAAAAAGGTGATTATGGCTGTCAAACCTAAACCAAACGTTGTGCACTCAAATCTTTTGCTGTATTTAGTTTATTTTGGCATCCGGATGATGATTCTAGCATGAAATTGCTTGGGCACCTGTTAATTTTTAAGATTTTGACACATTCAGCTCAAATGTACACAATTGCTGATTATGGCTGTCAAATCTAAACCAAACGTTGTGCACTCAAATCTTTTGCTGTATTTAGTTTATTTTGGCATCCGGATGATGATTCTAGCATGAAATTGCTTGGGCACCTGTTAATTTTTAAGATTTTGACACATTCAGCTCAAATGTACAATCATGCGCTAAAAACGCATTTAAAGCAATAAAAAGGTGATTATGGCTGTCAAACCTAAACCAAACGTTGTGCACTCAAATCTTTTGCTGTATTTAGTTGATTTTGGCATCCGGATGATGATTCTAGCATGAAATTGCTTGGGCACCTGTTAATTTTTAAGATTTTGACACATTCAGCTCAAATGTACACAATTGCTGATTATGGCTGTCAAATCTAAACCAAACGTTGTGCACTCAAATCTTTTGCTGTATTTAGTTGATTTTGGCATCCGGATGATGATTCTAGCATGAAATTGCTTGGGCACCTGTTAATTTTTAAGATTTTGACACATTCAGCTCAAATGTACACAATTGCTGATTATGGCTGTCAAATCTAAACCAAACGTTGTGCACTCAAATCTTTTGCTGTATTTAGTTTATTTTGGCATCCGGATGATGATTCTAGCATGAAATTGCTTGGGCACCTGTTAATTTTTAAGATTTTGACACATTCAGCTCAAATGTACAATCATGCGCTAAAAACGCATTTAAAGCAATAAAAAGGTGATTATGGCTGTCAAACCTAAACCAAACGTTGTGCACTCAAATCTTTTGCTGTATTTAGTTGATTTTGGCATCCGGATGATGATTCTAGCATGAAATTGCTTGGGCACCTGTTAATTTTTAAGATTTTGACACATTCAGCTCAAATGTACACAATTGCTGATTATGGCTGTCAAATCTAAACCAAACGTTGTGCACTCAAATCTTTTGCTGTATTTAGTTTATTTTGGCATCCGGATGATGATTCTAGCATGAAATTGCTTGGGCACCTGTTAATTTTTAAGATTTTGACACATTAGGCTCAAATGTACAATCATGCGCTAAAAACGCATTTAAAGCAATAAAAAGGTGATTATGGCTGTCAAACCTAAACCAAACGTTGTGCACTCAAATCTTTTGCTGTATTTAGTTTATTTTGGCATCCGGATGATGATTCTAGCATGAAATTGCTTGGGCACCTGTTAATTTTTAAGATTTTGACACATTCAGCTCAAATGTACACAATTGCTGATTATGGCTGTCAAATCTAAACCAAACGTTGTGCACTCAAATCTTTTGCTGTATTTAGTTTATTTTGGCATCCGGATGATGATTCTAGCATGAAATTGCTTGGGCACCTGTTAATTTTTAAGATTTTGACACATTCAGCTCAAATGTACAATCATGCGCTAAAAACGCATTTAAAGCAATAAAAAGGTGATTATGGCTGTCAAACCTAAACCAAACGTTGTGCACTCAAATCTTTTGCTGTATTTAGTTTATTTTGGCATCCGGATGATGATTCTAGCATGAAATTCCTTGGGCACCTGTTAATTTTTAAGATTTTGACACATTCAGCTCAAATGTACACAATTGCTGATTATGGCTGTCAAATCTAAACCAAACGTTGTGCACTCAAATATTTTGCTGTATTTAGTTTATTTTGGCATCCGGATGATGATTCTAGCATGAAATTGCTTGGGCACCTGTTAATTTTTAAGATTTTGACACATTCAGCTCAAATGTACAATCATTCGCTAAAAACGCATTTAAAGCAATAAAAAGGTGATTATGGCTGTCAAACCTAAACCAAACGTTGTGCACTCAAATCTTTTGCTGTATTTAGTTTATTTTGGCATCCGGATGATGATTCTAGCATGAAATTGCTTGGGCACCTGTTAATTTTTAAGATTTTGACACATTCAGCTCAAATGTACACAATTGCTGATTATGGCTGTCAAATCTAAACCAAACGTTGTGCACTCAAATCTTTTGCTGTATTTAGTTTATTTTGGCATCCGGATGATGATTCTAGCATGAAATTGCTTGGGCACCTGTTAATTTTTAAGATTTTGACACATTCAGCTCAAATGTACAATCATGCGCTAAAAACGCATTTAAAGCAATAAAAAGGTGATTATGGCTGTCAAACCTAAACCAAACGTTGTGCACTCAAATCTTTTGCTGTATTTAGTTGATTTTGGCATCCGGATGATGATTCTAGCATGAAATTGCTTGGGCACCTGTTAATTTTTAAGATTTTGACACATTCAGCTCAAATGTACACAATTGCTGATTATGGCTGTCAAATCTAAACCAAACGTTGTGCACTCAAATCTTTTGCTGTATTTAGTTTATTTTGGCATCCGGATGATGATTCTAGCATGAAATTGCTTGGGCACCTGTTAATTTTTAAGATTTTGACACATTAGGCTCAAATGTACAATCATGCGCTAAAAACGCATTTAAAGCAATAAAAAGGTGATTATGGCTGTCAAACCTAAACCAAACGTTGTGCACTCAAATCTTTTGCTGTATTTAGTTTATTTTGGCATCCGGATGATGATTCTAGCATGAAATTGCTTGGGCACCTGTTAATTTTTAAGATTTTTACACATTCAGCTCAAATGTACACAATTGCTGATTATGGCTGTCAAATCTAAACCAAACGTTGTGCACTCAAATCTTTTGCTGTATTTAGTTTATTTTGGCATCCGGATGATGATTCTAGCATGAAATTGCTTGGGCACCTGTTAATTTTTAAGATTTTGACACATTCAGCTCAAATGTACAATCATGCGCTAAAAACGCATTTAAAGCAATAAAAAGGTGATTATGGCTGTCAAACCTAAACCAAACGTTGTGCACTCGAATCTTTTGCTGTATTTAGTTTATTTTGGCATCCGGATGATGATTCTAGCATGAAATTGCTTGGGCACCTGTTAATTTTTAAGATTTTGACACATTCAGCTCAAATGTACAATCATGCGCTACAAACGCATTTAAAGCAATAAAAAGGTGATTATGGCTGTCAAACCTAAACCAAACGTTGTGCACTCAAATCTTTTGCTATATTTAGTTTATTTTGGCATCCGGATGATGATTCTAGCATGAAATTGCTTGGGCACCTGTTAATTTTTAAGATTTTGACACATTCAGCTCAAATGTACAATCATGCGCTACAAACGCATTTAAAGCAATAAAAAGGTGATTATGGCTGTCAAACCTAAACCAAACGTTGTGCACTCAAATCTTTTGCTATATTTAGTTTATTTTGGCATCCGGATGATGATTCTAGCATGAAATTGCTTGGGCACCTGTTAATTTTTAAGATTTTGACACATTCAGCTCAAATGTACACAATTGCTGATTATGGCTGTCAAATCTAAACCAAACGTTGTGCACTCAAATCTTTTGCTGTATTTAGTTTATTTTGGCATCCGGATGATGATTCTAGCATGAAATTGCTTGGGCACCTGTTAATTTTTAAGATTTTGACACATTCAGCTCAAATGTACAATCATGCGCTAAAAACGCATTTAAAGCAATAAAAAGGTGATTATGGCTGTCAAACCTAAACCAAACGTTGTGCACTCAAATCTTTTGCTGTATTTAGTTTATTTTGGCATCCGGATGATGATTCTAGCATGAAATTGCTTGGGCACCTGTTAATTTTTAAGATTTTGACACATTCAGCTCAAATGTACACAATTGCTGATTATGGCTGTCAAATCTAAACCAAACGTTGTGCACTCAAATCTTTTGCTGTATTTAGTTTATTTTGGCATCCGGATGATGATTCTAGCATGAAATTGCTTGGGCACCTGTTAATTTTTAAGATTTTGACACATTAGGCTCAAATGTACAATCATGCGCTAAAAACGCATTTAAAGCAATAAAAAGGTGATTATGGCTGTCAAACCTAAACCAAACGTTGTGCACTCAAATCTTTTGCTGTATTTAGTTTATTTTGGCATCCGGATGATGATTCTAGCATGAAATTGCTTGGGCACCTGTTAATTTTTAAGATTTTTACACATTCAGCTCAAATGTACACAATTGCTGATTATGGCTGTCAAATCTAAACCAAACGTTGTGCACTCAAATCTTTTGCTGTATTTAGTTTATTTTGGCATCCGGATGATGATTCTAGCATGAAATTGCTTGGGCACCTGTTAATTTTTAAGATTTTGACACATTCAGCTCAAATGTACAATCATGCGCTAAAAACGCATTTAAAGCAATAAAAAGGTGATTATGGCTGTCAAACCTAAACCAAACGTTGTGCACTCAAATCTTTTGCTGTATTTAGTTTATTTTGGCATCCGGATGATGATTCTAGCATGAAATTCCTTGGGCACCTGTTAATTTTTAAGATTTTGACACATTCAGCTCAAATGTACACAATTGCTGATTATGGCTGTCAAATCTAAACCAAACGTTGTGCACTCAAATATTTTGCTGTATTTAGTTTATTTTGGCATCCGGATGATGATTCTAGCATGAAATTGCTTGGGCACCTGTTAATTTTTAAGATTTTGACACATTCAGCTCAAATGTACAATCATTCGCTAAAAACGCATTTAAAGCAATAAAAAGGTGATTATGGCTGTCAAACCTAAACCAAACGTTGTGCACTCAAATCTTTTGCTGTATTTAGTTTATTTTGGCATCCGGATGATGATTCTAGCATGAAATTGCTTGGGCACCTGTTAATTTTTAAGATTTTGACACATTCAGCTCAAATGTACACAATTGCTGATTATGGCTGTCAAATCTAAACCAAACGTTGTGCACTCAAATCTTTTGCTGTATTTAGTTTATTTTGGCATCCGGATGATGATTCTAGCATGAAATTGCTTGGGCACCTGTTAATTTTTAAGATTTTGACACATTAGGCTCAAATGTACAATCATGCGCTAAAAACGCATTTAAAGCAATAAAAAGGTGATTATGGCTGTCAAACCTAAACCAAACGTTGTGCACTCAAATCTTTTGCTGTATTTAGTTTATTTTGGCATCCGGATGATGATTCTAGCATGAAATTGCTTGGGCACCTGTTAATTTTTAAGATTTTTACACATTCAGCTCAAATGTACACAATTGCTGATTATGGCTGTCAAATCTAAACCAAACGTTGTGCACTCAAATCTTTTGCTGTATTTAGTTTATTTTGGCATCCGGATGATGATTCTAGCATGAAATTGCTTGGGCACCTGTTAATTTTTAAGATTTTGACACATTCAGCTCAAATGTACAATCATGCGCTAAAAACGCATTTAAAGCAATAAAAAGGTGATTATGGCTGTCAAACCTAAACCAAACGTTGTGCACTCAAATCTTTTGCTGTATTTAGTTTATTTTGGCATCCGGATGATGATTCTAGCATGAAATTCCTTGGGCACCTGTTAATTTTTAAGATTTTGACACATTCAGCTCAAATGTACACAATTGCTGATTATGGCTGTCAAATCTAAACCAAACGTTGTGCACTCAAATATTTTGCTGTATTTAGTTTATTTTGGCATCCGGATGATGATTCTAGCATGAAATTGCTTGGGCACCTGTTAATTTTTAAGATTTTGACACATTCAGCTCAAATGTACAATCATTCGCTAAAAACGCATTTAAAGCAATAAAAAGGTGATTATGGCTGTCAAACCTAAACCAAACGTTGTGCACTCAAATCTTTTGCTGTATTTAGTTTATTTTGGCATCCGGATGATGATTCTAGCATGAAATTGCTTGGGCACCTGTTAATTTTTAAGATTTTGACACATTCAGCTCAAATGTACACAATTGCTGATTATGGCTGTCAAATCTAAACCAAACGTTGTGCACTCAAATCTTTTGCTGTATTTAGTTTATTTTGGCATCCGGATGATGATTCTAGCATGAAATTGCTTGGGCACCTGTTAATTTTTAAGATTTTGACACATTCAGCTCAAATGTACAATCATGCGCTAAAAACGCATTTAAAGCAATAAAAAGGTGATTATGGCTGTCAAACCTAAACCAAACGTTGTGCACTCAAATCTTTTGCTGTATTTAGTTGATTTTGGCATCCGGATGATGATTCTAGCATGAAATTGCTTGGGCACCTGTTAATTTTTAAGATTTTGACACATTCAGCTCAAATGTACACAATTGCTGATTATGGCTGTCAAATCTAAACCAAACGTTGTGCACTCAAATCTTTTGCTGTATTTAGTTTATTTTGGCATCCGGATGATGATTCTAGCATGAAATTGCTTGGGCACCTGTTAATTTTTAAGATTTTGACACATTAGGCTCAAATGTACAATCATGCGCTAAAAACGCATTTAAAGCAATAAAAAGGTGATTATGGCTGTCAAACCTAAACCAAACGTTGTGCACTCAAATCTTTTGCTGTATTTAGTTTATTTTGGCATCCGGATGATGATTCTAGCATGAAATTGCTTGGGCACCTGTTAATTTTTAAGATTTTTACACATTCAGCTCAAATGTACACAATTGCTGATTATGGCTGTCAAATCTAAACCAAACGTTGTGCACTCAAATCTTTTGCTGTATTTAGTTTATTTTGGCATCCGGATGATGATTCTAGCATGAAATTGCTTGGGCACCTGTTAATTTTTAAGATTTTGACACATTCAGCTCAAATGTACAATCATGCGCTAAAAACGCATTTAAAGCAATAAAAAGGTGATTATGGCTGTCAAACCTAAACCAAACGTTGTGCACTCAAATCTTTTGCTGTATTTAGTTTATTTTGGCATCCGGATGATGATTCTAGCATGAAATTGCTTGGGCACCTGTTAATTTTTAAGATTTTGACACATTCAGCTCAAATGTACACAATTGCTGATTATGGCTGTCAAATCTAAACCAAACGTTGTGCACTCAAATCTTTTGCTGTATTTAGTTTATTTTGGCATCCGGATGATGATTCTAGCATGAAATTGCTTGGGCACCTGTTAATTTTTAAGATTTTGACACATTCAGCTCAAATGTACAATCATGCGCTAAAAACGCATTTAAAGCAATAAAAAGGTGATTATGGCTGTCAAACCTAAACCAAACGTTGTGCACTCAAATCTTTTGCTGTATTTAGTTTATTTTGGCATCCGGATGATGATTCTAGCATGAAATTCCTTGGGCACCTGTTAATTTTTAAGATTTTGACACATTCAGCTCAAATGTACACAATTGCTGATTATGGCTGTCAAATCTAAACCAAACGTTGTGCACTCAAATATTTTGCTGTATTTAGTTTATTTTGGCATCCGGATGATGATTCTAGCATGAAATTGCTTGGGCACCTGTTAATTTTTAAGATTTTGACACATTCAGCTCAAATGTACAATCATTCGCTAAAAACGCATTTAAAGCAATAAAAAGGTGATTATGGCTGTCAAACCTAAACCAAACGTTGTGCACTCAAATCTTTTGCTGTATTTAGTTTATTTTGGCATCCGGATGATGATTCTAGCATGAAATTGCTTGGGCACCTGTTAATTTTTAAGATTTTGACACATTCAGCTCAAATGTACACAATTGCTGATTATGGCTGTCAAATCTAAACCAAACGTTGTGCACTCAAATCTTTTGCTGTATTTAGTTTATTTTGGCATCCGGATGATGATTCTAGCATGAAATTGCTTGGGCACCTGTTAATTTTTAAGATTTTGACACATTCAGCTCAAATGTACAATCATGCGCTAAAAACGCATTTAAAGCAATAAAAAGGTGATTATGGCTGTCAAACCTAAACCAAACGTTGTGCACTCAAATCTTTTGCTGTATTTAGTTGATTTTGGCATCCGGATGATGATTCTAGCATGAAATTGCTTGGGCACCTGTTAATTTTTAAGATTTTGACACATTCAGCTCAAATGTACACAATTGCTGATTATGGCTGTCAAATCTAAACCAAACGTTGTGCACTCAAATCTTTTGCTGTATTTAGTTTATTTTGGCATCCGGATGATGATTCTAGCATGAAATTGCTTGGGCACCTGTTAATTTTTAAGATTTTGACACATTAGGCTCAAATGTACAATCATGCGCTAAAAACGCATTTAAAGCAATAAAAAGGTGATTATGGCTGTCAAACCTAAACCAAACGTTGTGCACTCAAATCTTTTGCTGTATTTAGTTTATTTTGGCATCCGGATGATGATTCTAGCATGAAATTGCTTGGGCACCTGTTAATTTTTAAGATTTTTACACATTCAGCTCAAATGTACACAATTGCTGATTATGGCTGTCAAATCTAAACCAAACGTTGTGCACTCAAATCTTTTGCTGTATTTAGTTTATTTTGGCATCCGGATGATGATTCTAGCATGAAATTGCTTGGGCACCTGTTAATTTTTAAGATTTTGACACATTCAGCTCAAATGTACAATCATGCGCTAAAAACGCATTTAAAGCAATAAAAAGGTGATTATGGCTGTCAAACCTAAACCAAACGTTGTGCACTCAAATCTTTTGCTGTATTTAGTTTACTTTGGCATCCGGATGATGATTCTAGCATGAAATTGCTTGGGCACCTGTTAATTTTTAAGATTTTGACACATTCAGCTCAAATGTACACAATTGCTGATTATGGCTGTCAAATCTAAACCAAACGTTGTGCACTCAAATCTTTTGCTGTATTTAGTTTATTTTGGCATCCGGATGATGATTCTAGCATGAAATTGCTTGGGCACCTGTTAATTTTTAAGATTTTGACACATTCAGCTCAAATGTACAATCATGCGCTAAAAACGCATTTAAAGCAATAAAAAGGTGATTATGGCTGTCAAACCTAAACCAAACGTTGTGCACTCAAATCTTTTGCTGTATTTAGTTGATTTTGGCATCCGGATGATGATTCTAGCATGAAATTGCTTGGGCACCTGTTAATTTTTAAGATTTTGACACATTCAGCTCAAATGTACACAATTGCTGATTATGGCTGTCAAATCTAAACCAAACGTTGTGCACTCAAATCTTTTGCTGTATTTAGTTTATTTTGGCATCCGGATGATGATTCTAGCATGAAATTGCTTGGGCACCTGTTAATTTTTAAGATTTTGACACATTAGGCTCAAATGTACAATCATGCGCTAAAAACGCATTTAAAGCAATAAAAAGGTGATTATGGCTGTCAAACCTAAACCAAACGTTGTGCACTCAAATCTTTTGCTGTATTTAGTTTATTTTGGCATCCGGATGATGATTCTAGCATGAAATTGCTTGGGCACCTGTTAATTTTTAAGATTTTGACACATTCAGCTCAAATGTACACAATTGCTGATTATGGCTGTCAAATCTAAACCAAACGTTGTGCACTCAAATCTTTTGCTGTATTTAGTTTATTTTGGCATCCGGATGATGATTCTAGCATGAAATTGCTTGGGCACCTGTTAATTTTTAAGATTTTGACACATTCAGCTCAAATGTACAATCATGCGCTAAAAACGCATTTAAAGCAATAAAAAGGTGATTATGGCTGTCAAACCTAAACCAAACGTTGTGCACTCAAATCTTTTGCTGTATTTAGTTTATTTTGGCATCCGGATGATGATTCTAGCATGAAATTCCTTGGGCACCTGTTAATTTTTAAGATTTTTACACATTCAGCTCAAATGTACACAATTGCTGATTATGGCTGTCAAATCTAAACCAAACGTTGTGCACTCAAATATTTTGCTGTATTTAGTTTATTTTGGCATCCGGATGATGATTCTAGCATGAAATTGCTTGGGCACCTGTTAATTTTTAAGATTTTGACACATTCAGCTCAAATGTACAATCATTCGCTAAAAACGCATTTAAAGCAATAAAAAGGTGATTATGGCTGTCAAACCTAAACCAAACGTTGTGCACTCAAATCTTTTGCTGTATTTAGTTTATTTTGGCATCCGGATGATGATTCTAGCATGAAATTGCTTGGGCACCTGTTAATTTTTAAGATTTTGACACATTCAGCTCAAATGTACACAATTGCTGATTATGGCTGTCAAATCTAAACCAAACGTTGTGCACTCAAATCTTTTGCTGTATTTAGTTTATTTTGGCATCCGGATGATGATTCTAGCATGAAATTGCTTGGGCACCTGTTAATTTTTAAGATTTTGACACATTCAGCTCAAATGTACAATCATGCGCTAAAAACGCATTTAAAGCAATAAAAAGGTGATTATGGCTGTCAAACCTAAACCAAACGTTGTGCACTCAAATCTTTTGCTGTATTTAGTTGATTTTGGCATCCGGATGATGATTCTAGCATGAAATTGCTTGGGCACCTGTTAATTTTTAAGATTTTGACACATTCAGCTCAAATGTACACAATTGCTGATTATGGCTGTCAAATCTAAACCAAACGTTGTGCACTCAAATCTTTTGCTGTATTTAGTTTATTTTGGCATCCGGATGATGATTCTAGCATGAAATTGCTTGGGCACCTGTTAATTTTTAAGATTTTGACACATTAGGCTCAAATGTACAATCATGCGCTAAAAACGCATTTAAAGCAATAAAAAGGTGATTATGGCTGTCAAACCTAAACCAAACGTTGTGCACTCAAATCTTTTGCTGTATTTAGTTTATTTTGGCATCCGGATGATGATTCTAGCATGAAATTGCTTGGGCACCTGTTAATTTTTAAGATTTTTACACATTCAGCTCAAATGTACACAATTGCTGATTATGGCTGTCAAATCTAAACCAAACGTTGTGCACTCAAATCTTTTGCTGTATTTAGTTTATTTTGGCATCCGGATGATGATTCTAGCATGAAATTGCTTGGGCACCTGTTAATTTTTAAGATTTTGACACATTCAGCTCAAATGTACAATCATGCGCTAAAAACGCATTTAAAGCAATAAAAAGGTGATTATGGCTGTCAAACCTAAACCAAACGTTGTGCACTCAAATCTTTTGCTGTATTTAGTTTATTTTGGCATCCGGATGATGATTCTAGCATGAAATTGCTTGGGCACCTGTTAATTTTTAAGATTTTGACACATTCAGCTCAAATGTACACAATTGCTGATTATGGCTGTCAAATCTAAACCAAACGTTGTGCACTCAAATCTTTTGCTGTATTTAGTTTATTTTGGCATCCGGATGATGATTCTAGCATGAAATTGCTTGGGCACCTGTTAATTTTTAAGATTTTGACACATTCAGCTCAAATGTACAATCATGCGCTAAAAACGCATTTAAAGCAATAAAAAGGTGATTATGGCTGTCAAACCTAAACCAAACGTTGTGCACTCAAATCTTTTGCTGTATTTAGTTTATTTTTGGCATCCGGATGATGATTCTAGCATGAAATTCCTTGGGCACCTGTTAATTTTTAAGATTTTGACACATTCAGCTCAAATGTACACAATTGCTGATTATGGCTGTCAAATCTAAACCAAACGTTGTGCACTCAAATATTTTGCTGTATTTAGTTTATTTTGGCATCCGGATGATGATTCTAGCATGAAATTGCTTGGGCACCTGTTAATTTTTAAGATTTTGACACATTCAGCTCAAATGTACAATCATTCGCTAAAAACGCATTTAAAGCAATAAAAAGGTGATTATGGCTGTCAAACCTAAACCAAACGTTGTGCACTCAAATCTTTTGCTGTATTTAGTTTATTTTGGCATCCGGATGATGATTCTAGCATGAAATTGCTTGGGCACCTGTTAATTTTTAAGATTTTGACACATTCATCTCAAATGTACACAATTGCTGATTATGGCTGTCAAATCTAAACCAAACGTTGTGCACTCAAATCTTTTGCTGTATTTAGTTTATTTTGGCATCCGGATGATGATTCTAGCATGAAATTGCTTGGGCACCTGTTAATTTTTAAGATTTTGACACATTCAGCTCAAATGTACAATCATGCGCTAAAAACGCATTTAAAGCAATAAAAAGGTGATTATGGCTGTCAAACCTAAACCAAACGTTGTGCACTCAAATCTTTTGCTGTATTTAGTTGATTTTGGCATCCGGATGATGATTCTAGCATGAAATTGCTTGGGCACCTGTTAATTTTTAAGATTTTGACACATTCAGCTCAAATGTACACAATTGCTGATTATGGCTGTCAAATCTAAACCAAACGTTGTGCACTCAAATCTTTTGCTGTATTTAGTTTATTTTGGCATCCGGATGATGATTCTAGCATGAAATTGCTTGGGCACCTGTTAATTTTTAAGATTTTGACACATTAGGCTCAAATGTACAATCATGCGCTAAAAACGCATTTAAAGCAATAAAAAGGTGATTATGGCTGTCAAACCTAAACCAAACGTTGTGCACTCAAATCTTTTGCTGTATTTAGTTTATTTTGGCATCCGGATGATGATTCTAGCATGAAATTGCTTGGGCACCTGTTAATTTTTAAGATTTTTACACATTCAGCTCAAATGTACACAATTGCTGATTATGGCTGTCAAATCTAAACCAAACGTTGTGCACTCAAATCTTTTGCTGTATTTAGTTTATTTTGGCATCCGGATGATGATTCTAGCATGAAATTGCTTGGGCACCTGTTAATTTTTAAGATTTTGACACATTCAGCTCAAATGTACAATCATGCGCTAAAAACGCATTTAAAGCAATAAAAAGGTGATTATGGCTGTCAAACCTAAACCAAACGTTGTGCACTCAAATCTTTTGCTGTATTTAGTTTATTTTGGCATCCGGATGATGATTCTAGCATGAAATTGCTTGGGCACCTGTTAATTTTTAAGATTTTGACACATTCAGCTCAAATGTACACAATTGCTGATTATGGCTGTCAAATCTAAACCAAACGTTGTGCACTCAAATCTTTTGCTGTATTTAGTTTATTTTGGCATCCGGATGATGATTCTAGCATGAAATTGCTTGGGCACCTGTTAATTTTTAAGATTTTGACACATTCAGCTCAAATGTACAATCATGCGCTAAAAACGCATTTAAAGCAATAAAAAGGTGATTATGGCTGTCAAACCTAAACCAAACGTTGTGCACTCAAATCTTTTGCTGTATTTAGTTTATTTTGGCATCCGGATGATGATTCTAGCATGAAATTCCTTGGGCACCTGTTAATTTTTAAGATTTTGACACATTCAGCTCAAATGTACACAATTGCTGATTATGGCTGTCAAATCTAAACCAAACGTTGTGCACTCAAATATTTTGCTGTATTTAGTTTATTTTGGCATCCGGATGATGATTCTAGCATGAAATTGCTTGGGCACCTGTTAATTTTTAAGATTTTGACACATTCAGCTCAAATGTACAATCATTCGCTAAAAACGCATTTAAAGCAATAAAAAGGTGATTATGGCTGTCAAACCTAAACCAAACGTTGTGCACTCAAATCTTTTGCTGTATTTAGTTTATTTTGGCATCCGGATGATGATTCTAGCATGAAATTGCTTGGGCACCTGTTAATTTTTAAGATTTTGACACATTCAGCTCAAATGTACACAATTGCTGATTATGGCTGTCAAATCTAAACCAAACGTTGTGCACTCAAATCTTTTGCTGTATTTAGTTTATTTTGGCATCCGGATGATGATTCTAGCATGAAATTGCTTGGGCACCTGTTAATTTTTAAGATTTTGACACATTCAGCTCAAATGTACAATCATGCGCTAAAAACGCATTTAAAGCAATAAAAAGGTGATTATGGCTGTCAAACCTAAACCAAACGTTGTGCACTCAAATCTTTTGCTGTATTTAGTTGATTTTGGCATCCGGATGATGATTCTAGCATGAAATTGCTTGGGCACCTGTTAATTTTTAAGATTTTGACACATTCAGCTCAAATGTACACAATTGCTGATTATGGCTGTCAAATCTAAACCAAACGTTGTGCACTCAAATCTTTTGCTGTATTTAGTTTATTTTGGCATCCGGATGATGATTCTAGCATGAAATTGCTTGGGCACCTGTTAATTTTTAAGATTTTGACACATTAGGCTCAAATGTACAATCATGCGCTAAAAACGCATTTAAAGCAATAAAAAGGTGATTATGGCTGTCAAACCTAAACCAAACGTTGTGCACTCAAATCTTTTGCTGTATTTAGTTTATTTTGGCATCCGGATGATGATTCTAGCATGAAATTGCTTGGGCACCTGTTAATTTTTAAGATTTTTACACATTCAGCTCAAATGTACACAATTGCTGATTATGGCTGTCAAATCTAAACCAAACGTTGTGCACTCAAATCTTTTGCTGTATTTAGTTTATTTTGGCATCCGGATGATGATTCTAGCATGAAATTGCTTGGGCACCTGTTAATTTTTAAGATTTTGACACATTCAGCTCAAATGTACAATCATGCGCTAAAAACGCATTTAAAGCAATAAAAAGGTGATTATGGCTGTCAAACCTAAACCAAACGTTGTGCACTCAAATCTTTTGCTGTATTTAGTTTATTTTGGCATCCGGATGATGATTCTAGCATGAAATTGCTTGGGCACCTGTTAATTTTTAAGATTTTGACACATTCAGCTCAAATGTACACAATTGCTGATTATGGCTGTCAAATCTAAACCAAACGTTGTGCACTCAAATCTTTTGCTGTATTTAGTTTATTTTGGCATCCGGATGATGATTCTAGCATGAAATTGCTTGGGCACCTGTTAATTTTTAAGATTTTGACACATTCAGCTCAAATGTACAATCATGCGCTAAAAACGCATTTAAAGCAATAAAAAGGTGATTATGGCTGTCAAACCTAAACCAAACGTTGTGCACTCAAATCTTTTGCTGTATTTAGTTGATTTTGGCATCCGGATGATGATTCTAGCATGAAATTGCTTGGGCACCTGTTAATTTTTAAGATTTTGACACATTCAGCTCAAATGTACACAATTGCTGATTATGGCTGTCAAATCTAAACCAAACGTTGTGCACTCAAATCTTTTGCTGTATTTAGTTTATTTTGGCATCCGGATGATGATTCTAGCATGAAATTGCTTGGGCACCTGTTAATTTTTAAGATTTTGACACATTAGGCTCAAATGTACAATCATGCGCTAAAAACGCATTTAAAGCAATAAAAAGGTGATTATGGCTGTCAAACCTAAACCAAACGTTGTGCACTCAAATCTTTTGCTGTATTTAGTTTATTTTGGCATCCGGATGATGATTCTAGCATGAAATTGCTTGGGCACCTGTTAATTTTTAAGATTTTGACACATTCAGCTCAAATGTACACAATTGCTGATTATGGCTGTCAAATCTAAACCAAACGTTGTGCACTCAAATCTTTTGCTGTATTTAGTTTATTTTGGCATCCGGATGATGATTCTAGCATGAAATTGCTTGGGCACCTGTTAATTTTTAAGATTTTGACACATTCAGCTCAAATGTACAATCATGCGCTAAAAACGCATTTAAAGCAATAAAAAGGTGATTATGGCTGTCAAACCTAAACCAAACGTTGTGCACTCAAATCTTTTGCTGTATTTAGTTTATTTTGGCATCCGGATGATGATTCTAGCATGAAATTGCTTGGGCACCTGTTAATTTTTAAGATTTTGACACATTCAGCTCAAATGTACACAATTGCTGATTATGGCTGTCAAATCTAAACCAAACGTTGTGCACTCAAATATTTTGCTGTATTTAGTTTATTTTGGCATCCGGATGATGATTCTAGCATGAAATTGCTTGGGCACCTGTTAATTTTTAAGATTTTGACACATTCAGCTCAAATGTACAATCATTCGCTAAAAAACGCATTTAAAGCAATAAAAAGGTGATTATGGCTGTCAAACCTAAACCAAACGTTGTGCACTCAAATCTTTTGCTGTATTTAGTTTATTTTGGCATCCGGATGATGATTCTAGCATGAAATTGCTTGGGCACCTGTTAATTTTTAAGATTTTGACACATTCAGCTCAAATGTACACAATTGCTGATTATGGCTGTCAAATCTAAACCAAACGTTGTGCACTCAAATCTTTTGCTGTATTTAGTTTATTTTGGCATCCGGATGATGATTCTAGCATGAAATTGCTTGGGCACCTGTTAATTTTTAAGATTTTGACACATTCAGCTCAAATGTACAATCATGCGCTAAAAACGCATTTAAAGCAATAAAAAGGTGATTATGGCTGTCAAACCTAAACCAAACGTTGTGCACTCAAATCTTTTGCTGTATTTAGTTTATTTTGGCATCCGGATGATGATTCTAGCATGAAATTGCTTGGGCACCTGTTAATTTTTAAGATTTTTACACATTCAGCTCAAATGTACACAATTGCTGATTATGGCTGTCAAATCTAAACCAAACGTTGTGCACTCAAATCTTTTGCTGTATTTAGTTTATTTTGGCATCCGGATGATGATTCTAGCATGAAATTGCTTGGGCACCTGTTAATTTTTAAGATTTTGACACATTCAGCTCAAATGTACAATCATGCGCTAAAAACGCATTTAAAGCAATAAAAAGGTGATTATGGCTGTCAAACCTAAACCAAACGTTGTGCACTCAAATCTTTTGCTGTATTTAGTTTATTTTGGCATCCGGATGATGATTCTAGCATGAAATTGCTTGGGCACCTGTTAATTTTTAAGATTTTGACACATTCAGCTCAAATGTACACAATTGCTGATTATGGCTGTCAAATCTAAACCAAACGTTGTGCACTCAAATCTTTTGCTGTATTTAGTTTATTTTGGCATCCGGATGATGATTCTAGCATGAAATTGCTTGGGCACCTGTTAATTTTTAAGATTTTGACACATTCAGCTCAAATGTACAATCATGCGCTAAAAACGCATTTAAAGCAATAAAAAGGTGATTATGGCTGTCAAACCTAAACCAAACGTTGTGCACTCAAATCTTTTGCTGTATTTAGTTGATTTTGGCATCCGGATGATGATTCTAGCATGAAATTGCTTGGGCACCTGTTAATTTTTAAGATTTTGACACATTCAGCTCAAATGTACACAATTGCTGATTATGGCTGTCAAATCTAAACCAAACGTTGTGCACTCAAATCTTTTGCTGTATTTAGTTTATTTTGGCATCCGGATGATGATTCTAGCATGAAATTGCTTGGGCACCTGTTAATTTTTAAGATTTTGACACATTAGGCTCAAATGTACAATCATGCGCTAAAAACGCATTTAAAGCAATAAAAAGGTGATTATGGCTGTCAAACCTAAACCAAACGTTGTGCACTCAAATCTTTTGCTGTATTTAGTTTATTTTGGCATCCGGATGATGATTCTAGCATGAAATTGCTTGGGCACCTGTTAATTTTTAAGATTTTGACACATTCAGCTCAAATGTACACAATTGCTGATTATGGCTGTCAAATCTAAACCAAACGTTGTGCACTCAAATCTTTTGCTGTATTTAGTTTATTTTGGCATCCGGATGATGATTCTAGCATGAAATTGCTTGGGCACCTGTTAATTTTTAAGATTTTGACACATTCAGCTCAAATGTACAATCATGCGCTAAAAACGCATTTAAAGCAATAAAAAGGTGATTATGGCTGTCAAACCTAAACCAAACGTTGTGCACTCAAATCTTTTGCTGTATTTAGTTTATTTTGGCATCCGGATGATGATTCTAGCATGAAATTGCTTGGGCACCTGTTAATTTTTAAGATTTTGACACATTCAGCTCAAATGTACACAATTGCTGATTATGGCTGTCAAATCTAAACCAAACGTTGTGCACTCAAATATTTTGCTGTATTTAGTTTATTTTGGCATCCGGATGATGATTCTAGCATGAAATTGCTTGGGCACCTGTTAATTTTTAAGATTTTGACACATTCAGCTCAAATGTACAATCATTCGCTAAAAACGCATTTAAAGCAATAAAAAGGTGATTATGGCTGTCAAACCTAAACCAAACGTTGTGCACTCAAATCTTTTGCTGTATTTAGTTTATTTTGGCATCCGGATGATGATTCTAGCATGAAATTGCTTGGGCACCTGTTAATTTTTAAGATTTTGACACATTCAGCTCAAATGTACACAATTGCTGATTATGGCTGTCAAATCTAAACCAAACGTTGTGCACTCAAATCTTTTGCTGTATTTAGTTTATTTTGGCATCCGGATGATGATTCTAGCATGAAATTGCTTGGGCACCTGTTAATTTTTAAGATTTTGACACATTCAGCTCAAATGTACAATCATGCGCTAAAAACGCATTTAAAGCAATAAAAAGGTGATTATGGCTGTCAAACCTAAACCAAACGTTGTGCACTCAAATCTTTTGCTGTATTTAGTTGATTTTGGCATCCGGATGATGATTCTAGCATGAAATTGCTTGGGCACCTGTTAATTTTTAAGATTTTGACACATTCAGCTCAAATGTACACAATTGCTGATTATGGCTGTCAAATCTAAACCAAACGTTGTGCACTCAAATCTTTTGCTGTATTTAGTTTATTTTGGCATCCGGATGATGATTCTAGCATGAAATTGCTTGGGCACCTGTTAATTTTTAAGATTTTGACACATTAGGCTCAAATGTACAATCATGCGCTAAAAACGCATTTAAAGCAATAAAAAGGTGATTATGGCTGTCAAACCTAAACCAAACGTTGTGCACTCAAATCTTTTGCTGTATTTAGTTTATTTTGGCATCCGGATGATGATTCTAGCATGAAATTGCTTGGGCACCTGTTAATTTTTAAGATTTTTACACATTCAGCTCAAATGTACACAATTGCTGATTATGGCTGTCAAATCTAAACCAAACGTTGTGCACTCAAATCTTTTGCTGTATTTAGTTTATTTTGGCATCCGGATGATGATTCTAGCATGAAATTGCTTGGGCACCTGTTAATTTTTAAGATTTTGACACATTCAGCTCAAATGTACAATCATGCGCTAAAAACGCATTTAAAGCAATAAAAAGGTGATTATGGCTGTCAAACCTAAACCAAACGTTGTGCACTCAAATCTTTTGCTGTATTTAGTTTATTTGGCATCCGGATGATGATTCTAGCATGAAATTGCTTGGGCACCTGTTAATTTTTAAGATTTTGACACATTCAGCTCAAATGTACACAATTGCTGATTATGGCTGTCAAATCTAAACCAAACGTTGTGCACTCAAATCTTTTGCTGTATTTAGTTTATTTTGGCATCCGGATGATGATTCTAGCATGAAATTGCTTGGGCACCTGTTAATTTTTAAGATTTTGACACATTCAGCTCAAATGTA
>NW_027520428.1:0-66225 GCF_051991245.1 Festucalex cinctus
ATTCTAGCATGAAATTGCTTGGGCACCTGTTAATTTTTAAGATTTTGACACATTCAGCTCAAATGTACACAATTGCTGATTATGGCTGTCAAATCTAAACCAAACGCTGTGCACTCAAATCTTTTGCTGTATTTAGTTTATTGGCATCCGGATGATGATTCTAGCATGAAATTGCTTGGGCACCTGTTAATTTTTAAGATTTTGACACATTCAGCTCAAATGTACAATCATGCGCTAAAAACGCATTTAAAGCAATAAAAAGGTGATTATGGCTGTCAAACCTAAACCAAACGTTGTGCACTCAAATCTTTTGCTGTATTTAGTTTATTTTGGCATCCGGATGATGATTCTAGCATGAAATTGCTTGGGCACCTGTTAATTTTTAAGATTTTGACACATTCAGCTCAAATGTACACAATTGCTGATTATGGCTGTCAAATCTAAACCAAACGTTGTGCACTCAAATCTTTTGCTGTATTTAGTTTATTTTGGCATCCGGATGATGATTCTAGCATGAAATGGCTTGGGCACCTGTTAATTTTTAAGATTTTGACACATTCAGCTCAAATGTACAATCATGCGCTAAAAACGCATTTAAAGCAATAAAAAGGTTATTATGGCTGTCAAACCTAAACCAAACGTTGTGCACTCAAATCTTTTGCTGTATTTAGTTTATTTTGGCATCCGGATGATGATTCTAGCATGAAATTGCTTGGGCACCTGTTAATTTTTAAGATTTTGACACATTCAGCTCAAATGTACACAATTGCTGATTATGGCTGTCAAATCTAAACCAAACGCTGTGCACTCAAATCTTTTGCTGTATTTAGTTTATTTTGGCATCCGGATGATGATTCTAGCATGAAATTGCTTGGGCACCTGTTAATTTTTAAGATTTTGACACATTCAGCTCAAATGTACAATCATGCGCTAAAAACGCATTTAAAGCAATAAAAAGGTGATTATGGCTGTCAAACCTAAACCAAACGTTGTGCACTCAAATCTTTTGCTGTATTTAGTTTATTTTGGCATCCGGATGATGATTCTAGCATGAAATTGCTTGGGCACCTGTTAATTTTTAAGATTTTGACACATTCAGCTCAAATGTACACAATTGCTGATTATGGCTGTCAAATCTAAACCAAACGCTGTGCACTCAAATCTTTTGCTGTATTTAGTTTATTTTGGCATCCGGATGATGATTCTAGCATGAAATTGCTTGGGCACCTGTTAATTTTTAAGATTTTGACACATTCAGCTCAAATGTACAATCATGCGCTAAAAACGCATTTAAAGCAATAAAAAGGTGATTATGGCTGTCAAACCTAAACCAAACGTTGTGCACTCAAATCTTTTGCTGTATTTAGTTTATTTTGGCATCCGGATGATGATTCTAGCATGAAATTGCTTGGGCACCTGTTAATTTTTAAGATTTTGACACATTCAGCTCAAATGTACACAATTGCTGATTATGGCTGTCAAATCTAAACCAAACGTTGTGCACTCAAATCTTTTGCTGTATTTAGTTTATTTTGGCATCCGGATGATGATTCTAGCATGAAATTGCTTGGGCACCTGTTAATTTTTAAGATTTTGACACATTCAGCTCAAATGTACACAATTGCTGATTATGGCTGTCAAATCTAAACCAAACGTTGTGCACTCAAATCTTTTGCTGTATTTAGTTTATTTTGGCATCCGGATGATGATTCTAGCATGAAATTGCTTGGGCACCTGTTAATTTTTAAGATTTTGACACATTCAGCTCAAATGTACACAATTGCTGATTATGGCTGTCAAATCTAAACCAAACGCTGTGCACTCAAATCTTTTGCTGTATTTAGTTTATTTTGGCATCCGGATGATGATTCTAGCATGAAATTGCTTGGGCACCTGTTAATTTTTAAGATTTTGACACATTCAGCTCAAATGTACAATCATGCGCTAAAAACGCATTTAAAGCAATAAAAAGGTGATTATGGCTGTCAAACCTAAACCAAACGTTGTGCACTCAAATCTTTTGCTGTATTTAGTTTATTTTGGCATCCGGATGATGATTCTAGCATGAAATTGCTTGGGCACCTGTTAATTTTTAAGATTTTGACACATTCAGCTCAAATGTACACAATTGCTGATTATGGCTGTCAAATCTAAACCAAACGTTGTGCACTCAAATCTTTTGCTGTATTTAGTTTATTTTGGCATCCGGATGGATGATGATTCTAGCATGAAATGGCTTGGCACCTGTTAATTTTTAAGATTTTGACACATTCAGCTCAAATGTACAATCATGCGCTAAAAACGCATTTAAAGCAATAAAAAGGTTATTATAGGCTGTCAAACCTAAACCAAACGTTGTGCACTCAAATCTTTTGCTGTATTTAGTTTATTTTGGCATTCGGATGATGATTCTAGCATGAAATTGCTTGGGCACCTGTTAATTTTTAAGATTTTGACACATTCAGCTCAAATGTACACAATGCTGATTATGGCTGTCAAATCTAAACCAAACGTTGTGCACTCAAATCTTTTGCTGTATTTAGTTTATTTTGGCATCCGGATGATGATTCTAGCATGAAATTGCTTGGGCACCTGTTAATTTTAAGATTTTGACACATTCAGCTCAAATGTACACAATTGCTGATTATGGCTGTCAAATCTAAACCAAACGCTGTTGCACTCAAATCTTTTGCTGTATTTAGTTTATTTTGGCATCCGGATGATGATTCTAGCATGAAATTGCTTGGGCACCTGTTAATTTTTAGATTTTGACACATTCAGCTCAAATGTACAATCATGCGCTAAAAACGCATTTAAAGCAATAAAAAGGTGATTATGGCTGTCAAACCTAAACCAAACGTTGTGCACTCAAATCTTTTGCTGTATTTAGTTTATTTTGGCATCCGGATGATGATTCTAGCATGAAATTGCTTGGGCACCTGTTAATTTTTAAGATTTTGACACATTCAGCTCAAATGTACACAATTGCTGATTATGGCTGTCAAATCTAAAACCAAACTCTGTGCACTCAAATCTTTTGCTGTATTTAGTTTATTTTGGCATCCGGATGATGATTCTAGCATGAAATTGCTTGGGCACCTGTTAATTTTTAAGATTTTGACACATTCAGCTCAAATGTACAATCATGCGCTAAAAACGCATTAAAGCAATAAAAGGTGATTATGGCTGTCAAACCTAAACCAAAACGTTGTGCACTCAAATCTTTTGCTGTATTTAGTTTATTTTGGCATCCGGATGATGATTCTAGCATGAGATTGCTTGGGCACCTGTTAATTTTAAGATTTTGACACATTCAGCTCAAATGTACACAATTGCTGATTATGGCTGTCAAATCTAAACCAACACGCTGTGCACTCAAATCTTTTGCTGTATTTAGTTTATTTTGGCATCCGGATGATGATTCTAGCATGAAATTGCTTGGGCACCTGTTAATTTTAAGATTTTGACACATTCAGCTCAAATGTACAATCATGCGCTAAAAACGCATTTAAAGCAATAAAAAGGTGATTATGGCTGTCAAACCTAAACCAAACGTTGTGCACTCAAATCTTTTGCTGTATTTAGTTTATTTTGGCATCCGGATGATGATTCTAGCATGAAATTGCTTGGGCACCTGTTAATTTTTAAGATTTTGACACATTCAGCTCAAATGTACACAATTGCTGATTATGGCTGTCAAATCTAAACCAAACGTTGTGCACTCAAATCTTTTGCTGTATTTAGTTTATTTTGGCATCCGGATGATGATTCTAGCATGAAATGGCTTGGGCACCTGTTAATTTTTAAGATTTTGACACATTCAGCTCAAATGTACAATCATGCGCTAAAAACGCATTTAAAGCAATAAAAAGGTGATTATGGCTGTCAAACCTAAACCAAACGTTGTGCACTCAAATCTTTTGCTGTATTTAGTTTATTTTGGCATCCGGATGATGATTCTAGCATGAAATTGCTTGGGCACCTGTTAATTTTTAAGATTTTGACACATTCAGCTCAAATGTACACAATTGCTGATTATGGCTGTCAAATCTAAACCAAACGTTGTGCACTCAAATCTTTTGCTGTATTTAGTTTATTTTGGCATCCGGATGATGATTCTAGCATGAAATTGCTTGGGCACCTGTTAATTTTTAAGATTTTGACACATTCAGCTCAAATGTACACAATTGCTGATTATGGCTGTCAAATCTAAACCAAACGCTGTGCACTCAAATCTTTTGCTGTATTTAGTTTATTTTGGCATCCGGATGATGATTCTAGCATGAAATTGCTTGGGCACCTGTTAATTTTTAAGATTTTGACACATTCAGCTCAAATGTACAATCATGCGCTAAAAACGCATTTAAAGCAATAAAAAGGTGATTATGGCTGTCAAACCTAAACCAAACGTTGTGCACTCAAATCTTTTGCTGTATTTAGTTTATTTTGGCATCCGGATGATGATTCTAGCATGAAATTGCTTGGGCACCTGTTAATTTTTAAGATTTTGACACATTCAGCTCAAATGTACACAATTGCTGATTATGGCTGTCAAATCTAAACCAAACGTTGTGCACTCAAATCTTTTGCTGTATTTAGTTTATTTTGGCATCCGGATGATGATTCTAGCATGAAATGGCTTGGGCACCTGTTAATTTTTAAGATTTTGACACATTCAGCTCAAATGTACAATCATGCGCTAAAAACGCATTTAAAGCAATAAAAAGGTTATTATGGCTGTCAAACCTAAACCAAACGTTGTGCACTCAAATCTTTTGCTGTATTTAGTTTATTTTGGCATCCGGATGATGATTCTAGCATGAAATTGCTTGGGCACCTGTTAATTTTTAAGATTTTGACACATTCAGCTCAAATGTACACAATTGCTGATTATGGCTGTCAAATCTAAACCAAACGCTGTGCACTCAAATCTTTTGCTGTATTTAGTTTATTTTGGCATCCGGATGATGATTCTAGCATGAAATTGCTTGGGCACCTGTTAATTTTTAAGATTTTGACACATTCAGCTCAAATGTACAATCATGCGCTAAAAACGCATTTAAAGCAATAAAAAGGTGATTATGGCTGTCAAACCTAAACCAAACGTTGTGCACTCAAATCTTTTGCTGTATTTAGTTTATTTTGGCATCCGGATGATGATTCTAGCATGAAATTGCTTGGGCACCTGTTAATTTTTAAGATTTTGACACATTCAGCTCAAATGTACACAATTGCTGATTATGGCTGTCAAATCTAAACCAAACGTTGTGCACTCAAATCTTTTGCTGTATTTAGTTTATTTTGGCATCCGGATGATGATTCTAGCATGAAATTGCTTGGGCACCTGTTAATTTTTAAGATTTTGACACATTCAGCTCAAATGTACACAATTGCTGATTATGGCTGTCAAATCTAAACCAAACGTTGTGCACTCAAATCTTTTGCTGTATTTAGTTTATTTTGGCATCCGGATGATGATTCTAGCATGAAATTGCTTGGGCACCTGTTAATTTTTAAGATTTTGACACATTCAGCTCAAATGTACACAATTGCTGATTATGGCTGTCAAATCTAAACCAAACGCTGTGCACTCAAATCTTTTGCTGTATTTAGTTTATTTTGGCATCCGGATGATGATTCTAGCATGAAATTGCTTGGGCACCTGTTAATTTTTAAGATTTTGACACATTCAGCTCAAATGTACACAATTGCTGATTATGGCTGTCAAACCTAAACCAAACGTTGTGCACTCAAATCTTTTGCTGTATTTAGTTTATTTTGGCATCCGGATGATGATTCTAGCATGAAATTGCTTGGGCACCTGTTAATTTTTAAGATTTTGACACATTCAGCTCAAATGTACACAATTGCTGATTATGGCTGTCAAATCTAAACCAAACGTTGTGCACTCAAATCTTTTGCTGTATTTAGTTTATTTTGGCATCCGGATGATGATTCTAGCATGAAATTGCTTGGGCACCTGTTAATTTTTAAGATTTTGACACATTCAGCTCAAATGTACACAATTGCTGATTATGGCTGTCAAATCTAAACCAAACGCTGTGCACTCAAATCTTTTGCTGTATTTAGTTTATTTTGGCATCCGGATGATGATTCTAGCATGAAATTGCTTGGGCACCTGTTAATTTTTAAGATTTTGACACATTCAGCTCAAATGTACAATCATGCGCTAAAAACGCATTTAAAGCAATAAAAAGGTGATTATGGCTGTCAAACCTAAACCAAACGTTGTGCACTCAAATCTTTTGCTGTATTTAGTTTATTTTGGCATCCGGATGATGATTCTAGCATGAAATTGCTTGGGCACCTGTTAATTTTTAAGATTTTGACACATTCAGCTCAAATGTACACAATTGCTGATTATGGCTGTCAAATCTAAACCAAACGCTGTGCACTCAAATCTTTTGCTGTATTTAGTTTATTTTGGCATCCGGATGATGATTCTAGCATGAAATTGCTTGGGCACCTGTTAATTTTTAAGATTTTGACACATTCAGCTCAAATGTACAATCATGCGCTAAAAACGCATTTAAAGCAATAAAAAGGTGATTATGGCTGTCAAACCTAAACCAAACGTTGTGCACTCAAATCTTTTGCTGTATTTAGTTTATTTTGGCATCCGGATGATGATTCTAGCATGAAATTGCTTGGGCACCTGTTAATTTTTAAGATTTTGACACATTCAGCTCAAATGTACACAATTGCTGATTATGGCTGTCAAATCTAAACCAAACGTTGTGCACTCAAATCTTTTGCTGTATTTAGTTTATTTTGGCATCCGGATGATGATTCTAGCATGAAATTGCTTGGGCACCTGTTAATTTTTAAGATTTTGACACATTCAGTTCAAATGTACACAATTGCTGATTATGGCTGTCAAATCTAAACCAAACGCTGTGCACTCAAATCTTTTGCTGTATTTAGTTTATTTTGGCATCCGGATGATGATTCTAGCATGAAATTGCTTGGGCACCTGTTAATTTTTAAGATTTTGACACATTCAGCTCAAATGTACAATCATGCGCTAAAAACGCATTTAAAGCAATAAAAAGGTGATTATGGCTGTCAAACCTAAACCAAACGTTGTGCACTCAAATCTTTTGCTGTATTTAGTTTATTTTGGCATCCGGATGATGATTCTAGCATGAAATTGCTTGGGCACCTGTTAATTTTTAAGATTTTGACACATTCAGCTCAAATGTACACAATTGCTGATTATGGCTGTCAAATCTAAACCAAACGCTGTGCACTTAAATCTTTTGCTGTATTTAGTTTATTTTGGCATCCGGATGATGATTCTAGCATGAAATTGCTTGGGCACCTGTTAATTTTTAAGATTTTGACACATTCAGCTCAAATGTACACAATTGCTGATTATGGCTGTCAAATCTAAACCAAACGTTGTGCACTCAAATCTTTTGCTGTATTTAGTTTATTTTGGCATCCGGATGATGATTCTAGCATGAAATTGCTTGGGCACCTGTTAATTTTTAAGATTTTGACACATTCAGCTCAAATGTACACAATTGCTGATTATGGCTGTCAAATCTAAACCAAACGCTGTGCACTCAAATCTTTTGCTGTATTTAGTTTATTTTGGCATCCGGATGATGATTCTAGCATGAAATTGCTTGGGCACCTGTTAATTTTTAAGATTTTGACACATTCAGCTCAAATGTACAATCATGCGCTAAAAACGCATTTAAAGCAATAAAAAGGTGATTATGGCTGTCAAACCTAAACCAAACGTTGTGCACTCAAATCTTTTGCTGTATTTAGTTTATTTTGGCATCCGGATGATGATTCTAGCATGAAATTGCTTGGGCACCTGTTAATTTTTAAGATTTTGACACATTCAGCTCAAATGTACACAATTGCTGATTATGGCTGCCAAATCTAAACCAAACGTTGTGCACTCAAATCTTTTGCTGTATTTAGTTTATTTTGGCATCCGGATGATGATTCTAGCATGAAATTGCTTGGGCACCTGTTAATTTTTAAGATTTTGACACATTCAGTTCAAATGTACACAATTGCTGATTATGGCTGTCAAATCTAAACCAAACGCTGTGCACTCAAATCTTTTGCTGTATTTAGTTTATTTTGGCATCCGGATGATGATTCTAGCATGAAATTGCTTGGGCACCTGTTAATTTTTAAGATTTTGACACATTCAGCTCAAATGTACAATCATGCGCTAAAAACGCATTTAAAGCAATAAAAAGGTGATTATGGCTGTCAAACCTAAACCAAACGTTGTGCACTCAAATCTTTTGCTGTATTTAGTTTATTTTGGCATCCGGATGATGATTCTAGCATGAAATTGCTTGGGCACCTGTTAATTTTTAAGATTTTGACACATTCAGCTCAAATGTACACAATTGCTGATTATGGCTGTCAAATCTAAACCAAACGTTGTGCACTCAAATCTTTTGCTGTATTTAGTTTATTTTGGCATCCGGATGATGATTCTAGCATGAAATTGCTTGGGCACCTGTTAATTTTTAAGATTTTGACACATTCAGCTCAAATGTACAATCATGCGCTAAAAACGCATTTAAAGCAATAAAAAGGTGATTATGGCTGTCAAACCTAAACCAAACGTTGTGCACTCAAATCTTTTGCTGTATTTAGTTTATTTTGGCATCCGGATGATGATTCTAGCATGAAATTGCTTGGGCACCTGTTAATTTTTAAGATTTTGACACATTCAGCTCAAATGTACACAATTGCTGATTATGGCTGCCAAATCTAAACCAAACGTTGTGCACTCAAATCTTTTGCTGTATTTAGTTTATTTTGGCATCCGGATGATGATTCTAGCATGAAATTGCTTGGGCACCTGTTAATTTTTAAGATTTTGACACATTCAGTTCAAATGTACACAATTGCTGATTATGGCTGTCAAATCTAAACCAAACGCTGTGCACTCAAATCTTTTGCTGTATTTAGTTTATTTTGGCATCCGGATGATGATTCTAGCATGAAATTGCTTGGGCACCTGTTAATTTTTAAGATTTTGACACATTCAGCTCAAATGTACAATCATGCGCTAAAAACGCATTTAAAGCAATAAAAAGGTGATTATGGCTGTCAAACCTAAACCAAACGTTGTGCACTCAAATCTTTTGCTGTATTTAGTTTATTTTGGCATCCGGATGATGATTCTAGCATGAAATTGCTTGGGCACCTGTTAATTTTTAAGATTTTGACACATTCAGCTCAAATGTACACAATTGCTGATTATGGCTGTCAAATCTAAACCAAACGTTGTGCACTCAAATCTTTTGCTGTATTTAGTTTATTTTGGCATCCGGATGATGATTCTAGCATGAAATTGCTTGGGCACCTGTTAATTTTTAAGATTTTGACACATTCAGCTCAAATGTACACAATTGCTGATTATGGCTGTCAAATCTAAACCAAACGCTGTGCACTCAAATCTTTTGCTGTATTTAGTTTATTTTGGCATCCGGATGATGATTCTAGCATGAAATTGCTTGGGCACCTGTTAATTTTTAAGATTTTGACACATTCAGCTCAAATGTACAATCATGCGCTAAAAACGCATTTAAAGCAATAAAAAGGTGATTATGGCTGTCAAACCTAAACCAAACGTTGTGCACAAATCTTTTGCTGTATTTAGTTTATTTTGGCATCCGGATGATGATTCTAGCATGAAATTGCTTGGGCACCTGTTAATTTTTAAGATTTTGACACATTCAGCTCAAATGTACACAATTGCTGATTATGGCTGTCAAATCTAAACCAAACGCTGTGCACTCAAATCTTTTGCTGTATTTAGTTTATTTTGGCATCCGGATGATGATTCTAGCATGAAATTGCTTGGGCACCTGTTAATTTTTAAGATTTTGACACATTCAGCTCAAATGTACAATCATGCGCTAAAAACGCATTTAAAGCAATAAAAAGGTGATTATGGCTGTCAAACCTAAACCAAACGTTGTGCACTCAAATCTTTTGCTGTATTTAGTTTATTTTGGCATCCGGATGATGATTCTAGCATGAAATTGCTTGGGCACCTGTTAATTTTTAAGATTTTGACACATTCAGCTCAAATGTACACAATTGCTGATTATGGCTGTCAAATCTAAACCAAACGTTGTGCACTCAAATCTTTTGCTGTATTTAGTTTATTTTGGCATCCGGATGATGATTCTAGCATGAAATTGCTTGGGCACCTGTTAATTTTTAAGATTTTGACACATTCAGCTCAAATGTACAATCATGCGCTAAAAACGCATTTAAAGCAATAAAAAGGTGATTATGGCTGTCAAACCTAAACCAAACGTTGTGCACTCAAAACTTTTGCTGTATTTAGTTTATTTTGGCATCCGGATGATGATTCTAACATGAATTTGCTTGGGCACCTGTTAATTTTTAAGATTTTGACACATTCAGCTCAAATGTACATAATTGCTGATTATGGCTGTCAAATCTAAACCAAACGTTGTGCACTCAAATCTTTTGCTGTATTTAGTTTATTTTGGCAACCGGATGATGATTCTAGCATGAAATTGCTTGGGCACCTGTTAATTTTTAAGATTTTGACACATTCAGCTCAAATGTACAATCATGCGCTAAAAACGCATTTAAAGCAATAAAAAGGTGATTATGGCTGTCAAACCTAAACCAAACGTTGTGCACTCAAATCTTTTGCTGTATTTAGTTTATTTTGGCATCCGGATGATGATTCTAGCATGGAATTGCTTGGGCACCTGTTAATTTTTAAGATTTTGACACATTCAGCTCAAATGTACACAATTGCTGATTATGGCTGTCAAATCTAAACCAAACGTTGTGCACTCAAATCTTTTGCTGTATTTAGTTTATTTTGGCATCCGGATGATGATTCTAGCATGAAATTGCTTGGGCACCTGTTAATTTTTAAGATTTTGACACATTCAGCTCAAATGTACAATCATGCGCTAAAAACGCATTTAAAGCAATAAAAAGGTGATTATGGCTGTCAAACCTAAACCAAACGTTGTGCACTCAAATCTTTTGCTGTATTTAGTTTATTTTGGCATCCGGATGATGATTCTAGCATGAATTTGCTTGGGCACCTGTTAATTTTTAAGATTTTGACACATTCAGCTCAAATGTACACAATTGCTGATTATGGCTGTCAAATCTAAACCAAACGTTGTGCACTCAAATCTTTTGCTGTATTTAGTTTATTTTGGCATCCGGATGATGATTCTAGCATGAAATTGCTTGGGCACCTGTTAATTTTTAAGACTTTGACACATTCAGCTCAAATGTACAATCATGCGCTAAAAACGCATTTAAAGCAATAAAAAGGTGATTATGGCTGTCAAACCTAAACCAAACGTTGTGCACTCAAATCTTTTGCTGTATTTAGTTTATTTTGGCATCCGGATGATGATTCTAGCATGAAATTGCTTGGGCTCCTGTTAATTTTTAAGATTTTGACACATTCAGCTCAAATGTACACAATTGCTGATTATGGCTGTCAAATCTAAACCAAACGTTGTGCACTCAAATCCTTTGCTGTATTTAGTTTATTTTGGCATCCGGATGATGATTCTAGCATGAAATTGCTTGGGCACCTGTTAATTTTTAAGATTTTGACACATTCAGCTCAAATGTACAATCATGCGCTAAAAACGCATTTAAAGCAATAAAAAGGTGATTATGGCTGTCAAACCTAAACCAAACGTTGTGCACTCAAATCTTTTGCTGTATTTAGTTTATTTTGGCATCCGGATGATGATTCTAGCATGAAATTGCTTGGGCACCTGTTAATTTTTAAGATTTTGACACATTCAGCTCAAATGTACACAATTGCTGATTATGGCTGTCAAATCTAAACCAAACGTTGTGCACTCAAATCTTTTGCTGTATTTAGTTTATTTTGGCATCCGGATGATGATTCTAGCATGAAATTGCTTGGGCACCTGTTAATTTTTAAGATTTTGACACATTCAGCTCAAATGTACACAATTGCTGATTATGGCTGTCAAATCTAAACCAAACGCTGTGCACTCAAATCTTTTGCTGTATTTAGTTTATTTTGGCATCCGGATGATGATTCTAGCATGAAATTGCTTGGGCACCTGTTAATTTTTAAGATTTTGACACATTCAGCTCAAATGTACAATCATGCGCTAAAAACGCATTTAAAGCAATAAAAAGGTGATTATGGCTGTCAAACCTAAACCAAACGTTGTGCACAAATCTTTTGCTGTATTTAGTTTATTTTGGCATCCGGATGATGATTCTAGCATGAAATTGCTTGGGCACCTGTTAATTTTTAAGATTTTGACACATTCAGCTCAAATGTACACAATTGCTGATTATGGCTGTCAAATCTAAACCAAACGCTGTGCACTCAAATCTTTTGCTGTATTTAGTTTATTTTGGCATCCGGATGATGATTCTAGCATGAAATTGCTTGGGCACCTGTTAATTTTTAAGATTTTGACACATTCAGCTCAAATGTACAATCATGCGCTAAAAACGCATTTAAAGCAATAAAAAGGTGATTATGGCTGTCAAACCTAAACCAAACGTTGTGCACTCAAATCTTTTGCTGTATTTAGTTTATTTTGGCATCCGGATGATGATTCTAGCATGAAATTGCTTGGGCACCTGTTAATTTTTAAGATTTTGACACATTCAGCTCAAATGTACACAATTGCTGATTATGGCTGTCAAATCTAAACCAAACGTTGTGCACTCAAATCTTTTGCTGTATTTAGTTTATTTTGGCATCCGGATGATGATTCTAGCATGAAATTGCTTGGGCACCTGTTAATTTTTAAGATTTTGACACATTCAGCTCAAATGTACAATCATGCGCTAAAAACGCATTTAAAGCAATAAAAAGGTGATTATGGCTGTCAAACCTAAACCAAACGTTGTGCACTCAAAACTTTTGCTGTATTTAGTTTATTTTGGCATCCGGATGATGATTCTAACATGAATTTGCTTGGGCACCTGTTAATTTTTAAGATTTTGACACATTCAGCTCAAATGTACATAATTGCTGATTATGGCTGTCAAATCTAAACCAAACGTTGTGCACTCAAATCTTTTGCTGTATTTAGTTTATTTTGGCAACCGGATGATGATTCTAGCATGAAATTGCTTGGGCACCTGTTAATTTTTAAGATTTTGACACATTCAGCTCAAATGTACAATCATGCGCTAAAAACGCATTTAAAGCAATAAAAAGGTGATTATGGCTGTCAAACCTAAACCAAACGTTGTGCACTCAAATCTTTTGCTGTATTTAGTTTATTTTGGCATCCGGATGATGATTCTAGCATGGAATTGCTTGGGCACCTGTTAATTTTTAAGATTTTGACACATTCAGCTCAAATGTACACAATTGCTGATTATGGCTGTCAAATCTAAACCAAACGTTGTGCACTCAAATCTTTTGCTGTATTTAGTTTATTTTGGCATCCGGATGATGATTCTAGCATGAAATTGCTTGGGCACCTGTTAATTTTTAAGATTTTGACACATTCAGCTCAAATGTACAATCATGCGCTAAAAACGCATTTAAAGCAATAAAAAGGTGATTATGGCTGTCAAACCTAAACCAAACGTTGTGCACTCAAATCTTTTGCTGTATTTAGTTTATTTTGGCATCCGGATGATGATTCTAGCATGAATTTGCTTGGGCACCTGTTAATTTTTAAGATTTTGACACATTCAGCTCAAATGTACACAATTGCTGATTATGGCTGTCAAATCTAAACCAAACGTTGTGCACTCAAATCTTTTGCTGTATTTAGTTTATTTTGGCATCCGGATGATGATTCTAGCATGAAATTGCTTGGGCACCTGTTAATTTTTAAGACTTTGACACATTCAGCTCAAATGTACAATCATGCGCTAAAAACGCATTTAAAGCAATAAAAAGGTGATTATGGCTGTCAAACCTAAACCAAACGTTGTGCACTCAAATCTTTTGCTGTATTTAGTTTATTTTGGCATCCGGATGATGATTCTAGCATGAAATTGCTTGGGCTCCTGTTAATTTTTAAGATTTTGACACATTCAGCTCAAATGTACACAATTGCTGATTATGGCTGTCAAATCTAAACCAAACGTTGTGCACTCAAATCCTTTGCTGTATTTAGTTTATTTTGGCATCCGGATGATGATTCTAGCATGAAATTGCTTGGGCACCTGTTAATTTTTAAGATTTTGACACATTCAGCTCAAATGTACAATCATGCGCTAAAAACGCATTTAAAGCAATAAAAAGGTGATTATGGCTGTCAAACCTAAACCAAACGTTGTGCACTCAAATCTTTTGCTGTATTTAGTTTATTTTGGCATCCGGATGATGATTCTAGCATGAATTTGCTTGGGCACCTGTTAATTTTTAAGATTTTGACACATTCAGCTCAAATGTACACAATTGCTGATTATGGCTGTCAAATCTAAACCAAACGTTGTGCACTCAAATCTTTTGCTGTATTTAGTTTATTTTGGCAACCGGATGATGATTCTAGCATGAAATTGCTTGGGCACCTGTTAATTTTTAAGATTTTGACACATTCAGCTCAAATGTACAATCTGACACGAAGCGAGGAGGTAGGACTCAGACGCAGAGTGTAAGTTGGCCAACAAGGCTGCAGCTTTAATATATCGAAACTCAAAACACCTCTCAAAGAGGGAAAAAAGGCTGAACAAAAAGAGCTCCAAACTGGAGATACAAAAAGGGCACTCAAAAACAGGGACAACTAAAGGCGCTCCACAAGGGAGGAAAACAAGGGGCAAACAAAGGGCGCAAGACAAAGCAAGGCAAGACATCAAACTAGGACTGTGGCTCAAGGACTGTGAGGACGCTTCCATGCACTGAGATGTGACACTTCGGCAACGGAGGGGAGAATGCAGGTGGCTTTTATGTCCGGGTTGATTGGGAACAGGTGGTGGTGATCATGGGCGTGGACCGGTAATCAGTGAGCTGCAGGAAGGGTAAGTGACCTGGGGTGAGAGGAGAGTTAATACTTTCAAAATAAAACGGGAACCTGACTGTGAAAACAAAAGCATGAACCGCCACTCTGGTGGCGGCGTGACAGTACCCCCCCCTCAACGGCCGGCTCTCGACGGCCCAGGAATGTCAGGGTGCTCTTCATAGAAATCGTCAATGAGGGAGGGGTCCACGATGAACCGGGCGGGCACCCACTGCCTCTCTTCTGGCCCGTAACCCTCCCAATCCACCAGGTATTGGTGTCCCCGGCCCCGCTTCCTGACGTCCAACAATTTCTTAACTTTATACACCGGGCCCCCCTCCACCATCTCCGGAGGGGGCGGCGCCGGCTCGGGCGGGACCAGGGAACTGTCCTGGACTGGCTTGACCTGACTCACGTGGAAGGTGGGGTGGGCGCGGAGGGATCGAGGCAGGCGAAGGCGCACGGCGGCAGGACCTATGGTCTTGGCAATTGGGAACGGCCCCACGAATCTAGGGGCCAACTTTGGACATGGAACTTTGAGATGAAGGTGTTTTGTGGAAAGCCATACCTTTTGGCCTGGCTGGTATTGGGGTGCGGCCTTCCTCCTCCGGTCAGCAGCTCTTTTCACCCTGTCGCCTTGACGCTGTAGTGCCAGTCGAGCTGCTGACCAGATTCGGCGACATCTGCGGACCATGGCGAGAACCGAGGGGACTGAGGCTTCCTCCTCCAGGTCCGCGAAGTAAGGTGGATCGTATCCGTGAACACATTTGAATGGCGTGATTCCTGTGGCAGAGGTGGGTAAGGAGTTATGTGCAAGTTCGACCCATACCAAGTCTTTGCTCCAAGTGGATGGGTTTTGGGAGACCAAGCATCGAAGTCCGGTCTCCAGCTGCTGGTTGAGCCTCTCAGCTTGTCCATTGGCCTCTGGGTGATAGCCTGAGGTTAGGTTCGCCTTGGCTCCTATGGCTCTGCAAAACTCCTTCCAAAAACGAGAAACAAACTGGGGCCCGCGGTCCGACACAATGTGTCGCGGGAATCCATGGATCCTGAATACCTGGTCGATCATGATTTCGGCTGTTCTCTTGGCGGAGGGTAGCTTGGGTAAGGGAATAAAGCGGACCATTTTTGAAAAGCGATCGACTACTGTAAGTATCGTGGTTTTACCCTGTGAGGTGGGAAGTCCAGTCACAAAGTCCATAGAAATCTCCGCCCAGGGTCTTGAGGGGATCGGCAGTGGTTGGAGGAGACCCATCCGGGGTTGGTTTGATGTTTTATTTCGGGCACAGACTGGGCAGGCCTTGACATATTCCTGCACCGATGTCTCCATAGAAGGCCACCAGAATCTCCGGGCGACGGCGAACAGGGTCCTGCGAGTGCCTGGGTGGCAAGACAGGCGAGAGGTGTGTGCCCAATTGATCACCTGTGCTCGTAGACCCTCCGGGACGTAGAGCCGTCGTGGTGGACACTCCTTTGGAACGATCGTGTCTTGGAGGGCCTCCTTGACATCCTCTTCAACCTGCCAGGACATGGCTCCGACAATGCAGTCTCTAGGCAGGATGGGTTCAGGTTCGGTTGCTGTGGTTTCCGGGTCATGAATACGCGAAAGAGCGTCTGCTTTAACATTCTTGCTTCCGGGTCTGTAGGTCAGAGAAAACGAGAATCTGTTAAAGAATAATGACCACCTGGCCTGTCGTGGGTTCAGTCTTTTGGCTTGACGTAGGTATTCCAGGTTGCGGTGGTCTGTCCAGATGATGAAGGGGTGTTCCGCGCCCTCCAGCCAGTGCCTCCACTCTTCCAAAGCGACCTTGACAGCCAGCAATTCTCGGTCTCCTACGCTGTAGTTGCGCTCGGCCTTTGAGAGTTTCCGGGACAAGAAGGCGCAGGGATGCACTTTTCCATCCTCCTGGCTCCTTTGGGAAAGCACGGCTCCGACGCCCAGATTGGAGGCATCTACCTCAACCACGAACTGGCGGGTAGGGTCGGGAACTCTGAGTATCGGAGCCTCTGTGAAACATTTCTTAAGTGTGTTGAATGCGGCGTTGGCTTCCGGGGTCCAGACGAAGCGTTGCTGTGGCGAGGTCAAGGCATGGAGTGGAGCAGCGATGGAGCTGAAGTTGCGGATGAAGCGTCGGTAGAAGTTGGCGAAGCCCAGGAACTGTTGCACCTTTTTTCTGGATTCCGGTGTGGGCCAGTCCCTGACCGCGCTGACCTTCTCCAGCTCCATCTCGACTTTGCCAGGAGATACGATGAATCCCAGAAATGAGACGGTATCCGCATGAAAAAGGCTCTTTTCAGCCTTTACATAGAGCTTGTGTTCTAGCAAGCGTTTCAGGACCTGGGTGACATGGTTCTGGTGGGTTTTCAAATCCGGTGAGTAGATCAATATGTCGTCAAGATACACATACACGAACTGGTCGAGGAAGTCCTTGAGCACATCATTAATCATGGCCTGGAAAACCGCTGGCGCATTAGTGAGTCCAAAGGGCATGACCAAATATTCGTAGTGGCCTCGTGGAGTATTGAAGCCAGTTTTCCACTCATCTCCTGCACGAATACGGACGAGATGATAGGCGTTGCGGAGATCCAGTTTGGTGAATATCTTGGCTTGCTGGAGCTGGTCGAATACTGAAGACATCAAGGGCAAAGGATAACGATTCTTGACTGTGATTTCATTCAGGGGACTGTAGTCAATGCAAGGGCGTAATGAGCCATCCTTCTTGCCCACAAAGAAAAAACCGGCTCCAGCTGGCGATGACGAGGGCCGAATAAGTCCGGCTTTCAATGAAGTGTCTATGTACTCGTTTAGGGCCTTGCGTTCGGGACCCGAAACCGAGTACAATCTCCCCTTGGGGATGGTAGATCCAGGAATCAACTCGATCGCACAGTCATAGGATCGATGTGGGGGAAGTGACATGGCCTTGGTCTTGCTGAACACCTCCCTGAGAGGATGATAGCAGGTGGGAACGGTGTTCAAGTCCGGGTAATCCTGGTCATTCATGAGAGACACCTGTCGGATGGCAGCGGGAGGTGCCTCTGCCGCTGGCCGCTCCACCCCATGGTGTTCACAATCATCTCCCCAGTCCAGGACTCGCCCCGATCGCCAGTCGATGCGGGGGTTGTGCAACTGCAACCAGGGATGACCCAGGACCAGTGTGTGTGATGGGGAACGGAAGACATGGAAGCGAAGAAGTTCTCTGTGCTGTCCAATGTGGATCTCGAGTGGCTCTGTGACGTGCGTGATGAGGAATAGGTCTTTGCCATTGAGCGCCCTGGCCCTCATATGGGTCGAAAGTGGTTCCGTGCCGGCCTGCAATTTCTTTACCAGACCCCAATCCATGAGGCTCTCGTCCGCTCCGGAGTCAATGAGAGCTAGTAGGTCTGTGGAAGTGGCATTGCAGGAAATCGTGACTTGCGTGAGTTTTCGGTTCTTGACCAGTTTGGGAGTCTCGGAAGTCACCGGAGGACCTCGCTTGGTGGGACAAGCGACCACCAAATGTCCTTTTTCTCCACAATAGTAGCACCGCCCCTCTTGACGACGTCGCTGGCGTTCGTGGTGAGACAATCGGGCGCGGTCCAGCTGCATCGGCTCCTCGTCACTCTCGCGGGGCCTTCCCGCGGTGGGCGACTGGGGAAGTGCACCTTGCGGAGGGCCTCTTGCTTCTGGATGCCAGAAGAATCCGGAGCCGTGTCCCCGTTGATGTCCGCTGGTCTGCAAAAGATCTCGCCTTCGATGACCTGTGCGGATGGCCAACGAGATCAATGAGTCCAAATCGCCAGGTAAGTCCACGGGCAGTAGGAGTTCTTGCATGGCTGTGGAAAGCCCCTTTAAAAAGTGGTCAAAAAGGGCTGTGTCATTCCAGCCACTCTTGGCCGCTAGAGTTCGGAATCGGATTGCATAATCATTCACCGATTCTCGGCCTTGTCTGAGGTTACTAAGCTCTCGAGTCTTTTCCCGATCCATGTTGGTTGGATCGAACACGAGGCGAAGTGCCCTGCTAAACCCGGCTGCGGTTGAGCAAGTCGGGGAGTGCCGTGCCCATTCCGCGGTGGCCCAGTCTCTGGCTCGTCCAGTCAGGTGGGAAATCATAAAGGCCACGCGGGAACGGTCCGTGGGGAATGCCTGTGGTGAGAGTTCAAAGTGTATGTCGCATTCGGTCAGGAATGCCTGACATTGTCCTTGGTCTCCCGAGTATCGCTCCGGGGAAGCCAATCTCAAACCAGCCCCGGACACGACTGTAGTCGGGATCGGTAGTTCAGCGGTCTCTGGTTTCGTGACGTTCGGCGTGGCGTGTTGCAGGTGGCTCACCAGCTCCTGCACCTGTCCAGCGAGCTCTCCCATCCGGGTGACCATAGCCTGCTGGGCCTCCTCCGTGTGCGACAGGCGGGCAGCCTGTTGCCGAAGTGCAGCCACCAACTTCTCCGCTGGGTCCATGCTGGCCGAAGTGTACTGACACGAAGCGAGGAGGTAGGACTCAGACGCAGAGTGTAAGTTGGCCAACAAGGCTGCAGCTTTAATATATCGAAACTCAAAACACCTCTCAAAGAGGGAAAAAAGGCTGAACAAAAAGAGCTCCAAACTGGAGATACAAAAAGGGCACTCAAAAACAGGGACAACTAAAGGCGCTCCACAAGGGAGGAAAACAAGGGGCAAACAAAGGGCGCAAGACAAAGCAAGGCAAGACATCAAACTAGGACTGTGGCTCAAGGACTGTGAGGACGCTTCCATGCACTGAGATGTGACACTTCGGCAACGGAGGGGAGAATGCAGGTGGCTTTTATGTCCGGGTTGATTGGGAACAGGTGGTGGTGATCATGGGCGTGGACCGGTAATCAGTGAGCTGCAGGAAGGGTAAGTGACCTGGGGTGAGAGGAGAGTTAATACTTTCAAAATAAAACGGGAACCTGACTGTGAAAACAAAAGCATGAACCGCCACTCTGGTGGCGGCGTGACACAATCATGCGCTAAAAACGCATTTAAAGCAATAAAAAGGTGATTATGGCTGTCAAACCTAAACCAAACGTTGTGCACTCAAATCTTTTGCTGTATTTAGTTTATTTTGGCATCCGGATGATGATTCTAGCATGAAATTTCTTGGGCACCTGTTAATTTTTAAGATTTTGACACATTCAGCTCAAATGTACACAATTGCTGATTATGGCTGTCAAATCTAAACCAAACGTTGTGCACTCAAATCTTTTGCTGTATTTAGTTTATTTTGGCATCCGGATGATGATTCTAGCATGAAATTGCTTGGGCACCTGTTAATTTTTAAGATTTTGACACATTCAGCTCAAATGTACAATCATGCGCTAAAAACGCATTTAAAGCAATAAAAAGGTGATTATGGCTGTCAAACCTAAACCAAACGTTGTGCACTCAAATCTTTTGCTGTATTTAGTTTATTTTGGCATCCGGATGATGATTCTAGCATGAATTTGCTTGGGCACCTGTTAATTTTTAAGATTTTGACACATTCAGCTCAAATGTACACAATTGCTGATTATGGCTGTCAAATCTAAACCAAACGTTGTGCACTCAAATCTTTTGCTGTATTTAGTTTATTTTGGCATCCGGATGATGATTCTAGCATGAAATTGCTTGGGCACCTGTTAATTTTTAAGACTTTGACACATTCAGCTCAAATGTACAATCATGCGCTAAAAACGCATTTAAAGCAATAAAAAGGTGATTATGGCTGTCAAACCTAAACCAAACGTTGTGCACTCAAATCTTTTGCTGTATTTAGTTTATTTTGGCATCCGGATGATGATTCTAGCATGAAATTGCTTGGGCTCCTGTTAATTTTTAAGATTTTGACACATTCAGCTCAAATGTACACAATTGCTGATTATGGCTGTCAAATCTAAACCAAACGTTGTGCACTCAAATCCTTTGCTGTATTTAGTTTATTTTGGCATCCGGATGATGATTCTAGCATGAAATTGCTTGGGCACCTGTTAATTTTTAAGATTTTGACACATTCAGCTCAAATGTACAATCATGCGCTAAAAACGCATTTAAAGCAATAAAAAGGTGATTATGGCTGTCAAACCTAAACCAAACGTTGTGCACTCAAATCTTTTGCTGTATTTAGTTTATTTTGGCATCCGGATGATGATTCTAGCATGAAATTGCTTGGGCACCTGTTAATTTTTAAGATTTTGACACATTCAGCTCAAATGTACACAATTGCTGATTATGGCTGTCAAATCTAAACCAAACGTTGTGCACTCAAATCTTTTGCTGTATTTAGTTTATTTTGGCATCCGGATGATGATTCTAGCATGAAATTGCTTGGGCACCTGTTAATTTTTAAGATTTTGACACATTCAGCTCAAATGTACAATCATGCGCTAAAAACGCATTTAAAGCAATAAAAAGGTGATTATGGCTGTCAAACCTAAACCAAACGTTGTGCACTCAAATCTTTTGCTGTATTTAGTTTATTTTGGCATCCGGATGATGATTCTAGCATGAAATTTCTTGGGCACCTGTTAATTTTTAAGATTTTGACACATTCAGCTCAAATGTACACAATTGCTGATTATGGCTGTCAAATCTAAACCAAACGTTGTGCACTCAAATCTTTTGCTGTATTTAGTTTATTTTGGCATCCGGATGATGATTCTAGCATGAAATTGCTTGGGCACCTGTTAATTTTTAAGATTTTGACACATTCAGCTCAAATGTACAATCATGCGCTAAAAACGCATTTAAAGCAATAACAAGGTGATTATGGCTGTCAAACCTAAACCAAACGTTGTGCACTCAAATCTTTTGCTGTATTTAGTTTATTTTGGCATCCGGATGATGATTCTAGCATGAATTTGCTTGGGCACCTGTTAATTTTTAAGATTTTGACACATTCAGCTCAAATGTACACAATTGCTGATTATGGCTGTCAAATCTAAACCAAACGTTGTGCACTCAAATCTTTTGCTGTATTTAGTTTATTTTGGCATCCGGATGATGATTCTAGCATGAAATTGCTTGGGCACCTGTTAATTTTTAAGACTTTGACACATTCAGCTCAAATGTACAATCATGCGCTAAAAACGCATTTAAAGCAATAAAAAGGTGATTATGGCTGTCAAACCTAAACCAAACGTTGTGCACTCAAATCTTTTGCTGTATTTAGTTTATTTTGGCATCCGGATGATGATTCTAGCATGAAATTGCTTGGGCACCTGTTAATTTTTAAGATTTTGACACATTCAGCTCAAATGTACACAATTGCTGATTATGGCTGTCAAATCTAAACCAAACGTTGTGCACTCAAATCTTTTGCTGTATTTAGTTTATTTTGGCATCCGGATGATGATTCTAGCATGAAATTGCTTGGGCACCTGTTAATTTTTAAGATTTTGACACATTCAGCTCAAATGTACAATCATGCGCTAAAAACGCATTTAAAGCAATAAAAAGGTGATTATGGCTGTCAAACCTAAACCAAACGTTGTGCACTCAAATCTTTTGCTGTATTTAGTTTATTTTGGCATCCGGATGATGATTCTAGCATGAATTTGCTTGGGCACCTGTTAATTTTTAAGATTTTGACACATTCAGCTCAAATGTACACAATTGCTGATTATGGCTGTCAAATCTAAACCAAACGTTGTGCACTCAAATCTTTTGCTGTATTTAGTTTATTTTGGCAACCGGATGATGATTCTAGCATGAAATTGCTTGGGCACCTGTTAATTTTTAAGATTTTGACACATTCAGCTCAAATGTACAATCATGCGCTAAAAACGCATTTAAAGCAATAAAAAGGTGATTATGGCTGTCAAACCTAAACCAAACGTTGTGCACTCAAATCTTTTGCTGTATTTAGTTTATTTTGGCATCCGGATGATGATTCTAGCATGAAATTGCTTGGGCACCTGTTAATTTTTAAGATTTTGACACATTCAGCTCAAATGTACACAATTGCTGATTATGGCTGTCAAATCTAAACCAAACGTTGTGCACTCAAATCTTTTGCTGTATTTAGTTTATTTTGGCATCCGGATGATGATTCTAGCATGAAATTGCTTGGGCACCTGTTAATTTTTAAGATTTTGACACATTCAGCTCAAATGTACAATCATGCGCTAAAAACGCATTTAAAGCAATAAAAAGGTGATTATGGCTGTCAAACCTAAACCAAACGTTGTGCACTCAAATCTTTTGCTGTATTTAGTTTATTTTGGCATCCGGATGATGATTCTAGCATGAAATTTCTTGGGCACCATTTAATTTTTAAGATTTTGACACATTCAGCTCAAATGTACACAATTGCTGATTATGGCTGTCAAATCTAAACCAAACGTTGTGCACTCAAATCTTTTGCTGTATTTAGTTTATTTTGGCATCCGGATGATGATTCTAGCATGAAATTGCTTGGGCACCTGTTAATTTTTAAGATTTTGACACATTCAGCTCAAATGTACAATCATGCGCTAAAAACGCATTTAAAGCAATAAAAAGGTGATTATGGCTGTCAAACCTAAACCAAACGTTGTGCACTCAAATCTTTTGCTGTATTTAGTTTATTTTGGCATCCGGATGATGATTCTAGCATGAATTTGCTTGGGCACCTGTTAATTTTTAAGATTTTGACACATTCAGCTCAAATGTACACAATTGCTGATTATGGCTGTCAAATCTAAACCAAACGTTGTGCACTCAAATCTTTTGCTGTATTTAGTTTATTTTGGCATCCGGATGATGATTCTAGCATGAAATTGCTTGGGCACCTGTTAATTTTTAAGACTTTGACACATTCAGCTCAAATGTACAATCATGCGCTAAAAACGCATTTAAAGCAATAAAAAGGTGATTATGGCTGTCAAACCTAAACCAAACGTTGTGCACTCAAATCTTTTGCTGTATTTAGTTTATTTTGGCATCCGGATGATGATTCTAGCATGAAATTGCTTGGGCTCCTGTTAATTTTTAAGATTTTGACACATTCAGCTCAAATGTACACAATTGCTGATTATGGCTGTCAAATCTAAACCAAACGTTGTGCACTCAAATCCTTTGCTGTATTTAGTTTATTTTGGCATCCGGATGATGATTCTAGCATGAAATTGCTTGGGCACCTGTTAATTTTTAAGATTTTGACACATTCAGCTCAAATGTACAATCATGCGCTAAAAACGCATTTAAAGCAATAAAAAGGTGATTATGGCTGTCAAACCTAAACCAAACGTTGTGCACTCAAATCTTTTGCTGTATTTAGTTTATTTTGGCATCCGGATGATGATTCTAGCATGAATTTGCTTGGTCACCTGTTAATTTTTAAGATTTTGACACATTCAGCTCAAATGTACACAATTGCTGATTATGGCTGTCAAATCTAAACCAAACGTTGTGCACTCAAATCTTTTGCTGTATTTAGTTTATTTTGGCATCCGGATGATGATTCTAGCATGAAATTGCTTGGGCACCTGTTAATTTTTAAGATTTTGACACATTCAGCTCAAATGTACAATCATGCGCTAAAAACGCATTTAAAGCAATAAAAAGGTGATTATGGCTGTCAAACCTAAACCAAACGTTGTGCACTCAAATCTTTTGCTGTATTTAGTTTATTTTGGCATCCGGATGATGATTCTAGCATGAAATTTCTTGGGCACCTGTTAATTTTTAAGATTTTGACACATTCAGCTCAAATGTACACAATTGCTGATTATGGCTGTCAAATCTAAACCAAACGTTGTGCACTCAAATCTTTTGCTGTATTTAGTTTATTTTGGCATCCGGATGATGATTCTAGCATGAAATTGCTTGGGCACCTGTTAATTTTTAAGATTTTGACACATTCAGCTCAAATGTACAATCATGCGCTAAAAACGCATTTAAAGCAATAAAAAGGTGATTATGGCTGTCAAACCTAAACCAAACGTTGTGCACTCAAATCTTTTGCTGTATTTAGTTTATTTTGGCATCCGGATGATGATTCTAGCATGAATTTGCTTGGGCACCTGTTAATTTTTAAGATTTTGACACATTCAGCTCAAATGTACACAATTGCTGATTATGGCTGTCAAATCTAAACCAAACGTTGTGCACTCAAATCTTTTGCTGTATTTAGTTTATTTTGGCATCCGGATGATGATTCTAGCATGAAATTGCTTGGGCACCTGTTAATTTTTAAGACTTTGACACATTCAGCTCAAATGTACAATCATGCGCTAAAAACGCATTTAAAGCAATAAAAAGGTGATTATGGCTGTCAAACCTAAACCAAACGTTGTGCACTCAAATCTTTTGCTGTATTTAGTTTATTTTGGCATCCGGATGATGATTCTAGCATGAAATTGCTTGGGCTCCTGTTAATTTTTAAGATTTTGACACATTCAGCTCAAATGTACACAATTGCTGATTATGGCTGTCAAATCTAAACCAAACGTTGTGCACTCAAATCCTTTGCTGTATTTAGTTTATTTTGGCATCCGGATGATGATTCTAGCATGAAATTGCTTGGGCACCTGTTAATTTTTAAGATTTTGACACATTCAGCTCAAATGTACAATCATGCGCTAAAAACGCATTTAAAGCAATAAAAAGGTGATTATGGCTGTCAAACCTAAACCAAACGTTGTGCACTCAAATCTTTTGCTGTATTTAGTTTATTTTGGCATCCGGATGATGATTCTAGCATGAATTTGCTTGGTCACCTGTTAATTTTTAAGATTTTGACACATTCAGCTCAAATGTACACAATTGCTGATTATGGCTGTCAAATCTAAACCAAACGTTGTGCACTCAAATCTTTTGCTGTATTTAGTTTATTTTGGCAACCGGATGATGATTCTAGCATGAAATTGCTTGGGCACCTGTTAATTTTTAAGATTTTGACACATTCAGCTCAAATGTACAATCATGCGCTAAAAACGCATTTAAAGCAATAAAAAGGTGATTATGGCTGTCAAACCTAAACCAAACGTTGTGCACTCAAATCTTTTGCTGTATTTAGTTTATTTTGGCATCCGGATGATGATTCTAGCATGAAATTGCTTGGGCACCTGTTAATTTTTAAGATTTTGACACATTCAGCTCAAATGTACACAATTGCTGATTATGGCTGTCAAATCTAAACCAAACGTTGTGCACTCAAATCTTTTGCTGTATTTAGTTTATTTTGGCATCCGGATGATGATTCTAGCATGAAATTGCTTGGGCACCTGTTAATTTTTAAGATTTTGACACATTCAGCTCAAATGTACAATCATGCGCTAAAAACGCATTTAAAGCAATAAAAAGGTGATTATGGCTGTCAAACCTAAACCAAACGTTGTGCACTCAAATCTTTTGCTGTATTTAGTTTATTTTGGCATCCGGATGATGATTCTAGCATGAATTTGCTTGGGCACCTGTTAATTTTTAAGATTTTGACACATTCAGCTCAAATGTACACAATTGCTGATTATGGCTGTCAAATCTAAACCAAACGTTGTGCACTCAAATCTTTTGCTGTATTTAGTTTATTTTGGCATCCGGATGATGATTCTAGCATGAATTTGCTTGGGCACCTGTTAATTTTTAAGATTTTGACACATTCAGCTCAAATGTACACAATTGCTGATTATGGCTGTCAAATCTAAACCAAACGTTGTGCACTCAAATCTTTTGCTGTATTTAGTTTATTTTGGCAACCGGATGATGATTCTAGCATGAAATTGCTTGGGCACCTGTTAATTTTTAAGATTTTGACACATTCAGCTCAAATGTACAATCATGCGCTAAAAACGCATTTAAAGCAATAAAAAGGTGATTATGGCTGTCAAACCTAAACCAAACGTTGTGCACTCAAATCTTTTGCTGTATTTAGTTTATTTTGGCATCCGGATGATGATTCTAGCATGAAATTGCTTGGGCACCTGTTAATTTTTAAGATTTTGACACATTCAGCTCAAATGTACACAATTGCTGATTATGGCTGTCAAATCTAAACCAAACGTTGTGCACTCAAATCTTTTGCTGTATTTAGTTTATTTTGGCATCTGGATGATGATTCTAGCATGAAATTGCTTGGGCACCTGTTAATTTTTAAGATTTTGACACATTCAGCTCAAATGTACAATCATGCGCTAAAAACGCATTTAAAGCAATAAAAAGGTGATTATGGCTGTCAAACCTAAACCAAAGGTTGTGCACTCAAATCTTTTGCTGTATTTAGTTTATTTTGGCATCCGGATGATGATTCTAGCATGAAATTTCTTGGGCACCATTTAATTTTTAAGATTTTGACACATTCAGCTCAAATGTACACAATTGCTGATTATGGCTGTCAAATCTAAACCAAACGTTGTGCACTCAAATCTTTTGCTGTATTTAGTTTATTTTGGCATCCGGATGATGATTCTAGCATGAAATTGCTTGGGCACCTGTTAATTTTTAAGATTTTGACACATTCAGCTCAAATGTACAATCATGCGCTAAAAACGCATTTAAAGCAATAAAAAGGTGATTATGGCTGTCAAACCTAAACCAAACGTTGTGCACTCAAATCTTTTGCTGTATTTAGTTTATTTTGGCATCCGGATGATGATTCTAGCATGAATTTGCTTGGGCACCTGTTAATTTTTAAGATTTTGACACATTCAGCTCAAATGTACACAATTGCTGATTATGGCTGTCAAATCTAAACCAAACGTTGTGCACTCAAATCTTTTGCTGTATTTAGTTTATTTTGGCATCCGGATGATGATTCTAGCATGAAATTGCTTGGGCACCTGTTAATTTTTAAGATTTTGACACATTCAGCTCAAATGTACAATCATGCGCTAAAAACGCATTTAAAGCAATAAAAAGGTGATTATGGCTGTCAAACCTAAACCAAACGTTGTGCACTCAAATCTTTTGCTGTATTTAGTTTATTTTGGCATCCGGATGATGATTCTAGCATGAAATTTCTTGGGCACCTGTTAATTTTTAAGATTTTGACACATTCAGCTCAAATGTACACAATTGCTGATTATGGCTGTCAAATCTAAACCAAACGTTGTGCACTCAAATCTTTTGCTGTATTTAGTTTATTTTGGCATCCGGATGATGATTCTAGCATGAAATTGCTTGGGCACCTGTTAATTTTTAAGATTTTGACACATTCAGCTCAAATGTACAATCATGCGCTAAAAACGCATTTAAAGCAATAAAAAGGTGATTATGGCTGTCAAACCTAAACCAAACGTTGTGCACTCAAATCTTTTGCTGTATTTAGTTTATTTTGGCATCCGGATGATGATTCTAGCATGAATTTGCTTGGGCACCTGTTAATTTTTAAGATTTTGACACATTCAGCTCAAATGTACACAATTGCTGATTATGGCTGTCAAATCTAAACCAAACGTTGTGCACTCAAATCTTTTGCTGTATTTAGTTTATTTTGGCATCCGGATGATGATTCTAGCATGAAATTGCTTGGGCACCTGTTAATTTTTAAGACTTTGACACATTCAGCTCAAATGTACAATCATGCGCTAAAAACGCATTTAAAGCAATAAAAAGGTGATTATGGCTGTCAAACCTAAACCAAACGTTGTGCACTCAAATCTTTTGCTGTATTTAGTTTATTTTGGCATCCGGATGATGATTCTAGCATGAAATTGCTTGGGCTCCTGTTAATTTTTAAGATTTTGACACATTCAGCTCAAATGTACACAATTGCTGATTATGGCTGTCAAATCTAAACCAAACGTTGTGCACTCAAATCTTTTGCTGTATTTAGTTTATTTTGGCATCCGGATGATGATTCTAGCATGAATTTGCTTGGTCACCTGTTAATTTTTAAGATTTTGACACATTCAGCTCAAATGTACACAATTGCTGATTATGGCTGTCAAATCTAAACCAAACGTTGTGCACTCAAATCTTTTGCTGTATTTAGTTTATTTTGGCAACCGGATGATGATTCTAGCATGAAATTGCTTGGGCACCTGTTAATTTTTAAGATTTTGACACATTCAGCTCAAATGTACAATCATGCGCTAAAAACGCATTTAAAGCAATAAAAAGGTGATTATGGCTGTCAAACCTAAACCAAACGTTGTGCACTCAAATCTTTTGCTGTATTTAGTTTATTTTGGCATCCGGATGATGATTCTAGCATGAAATTGCTTGGGCACCTGTTAATTTTTAAGATTTTGACACATTCAGCTCAAATGTACACAATTGCTGATTATGGCTGTCAAATCTAAACCAAACGTTGTGCACTCAAATCTTTTGCTGTATTTAGTTTATTTTGGCATCCGGATGATGATTCTAGCATGAAATTGCTTGGGCACCTGTTAATTTTTAAGATTTTGACACATTCAGCTCAAATGTACAATCATGCGCTAAAAACGCATTTAAAGCAATAAAAAGGTGATTATGGCTGTCAAACCTAAACCAAACGTTGTGCACTCAAATCTTTTGCTGTATTTAGTTTATTTTGGCATCCGGATGATGATTCTAGCATGAAATTTCTTGGGCACCTGTTAATTTTTAAGATTTTGACACATTCAGCTCAAATGTACACAATTGCTGATTATGGCTGTCAAATCTAAACCAAACGTTGTGCACTCAAATCTTTTGCTGTATTTAGTTTATTTTGGCATCCGGATGATGATTCTAGCATGAAATTGCTTGGGCACCTGTTAATTTTTAAGATTTTGACACATTCAGCTCAAATGTACAATCATGCGCTAAAAACGCATTTAAAGCAATAAAAAGGTGATTATGGCTGTCAAACCTAAACCAAACGTTGTGCACTCAAATCTTTTGCTGTATTTAGTTTATTTTGGCATCCGGATGATGATTCTAGCATGAATTTGCTTGGGCACCTGTTAATTTTTAAGATTTTGACACATTCAGCTCAAATGTACACAATTGCTGATTATGGCTGTCAAATCTAAACCAAACGTTGTGCACTCAAATCTTTTGCTGTATTTAGTTTATTTTGGCATCCGGATGATGATTCTAGCATGAAATTGCTTGGGCACCTGTTAATTTTTAAGACTTTGACACATTCAGCTCAAATGTACAATCATGCGCTAAAAACGCATTTAAAGCAATAAAAAGGTGATTATGGCTGTCAAACCTAAACCAAACGTTGTGCACTCAAATCTTTTGCTGTATTTAGTTTATTTTGGCATCCGGATGATGATTCTAGCATGAAATTGCTTGGGCTCCTGTTAATTTTTAAGATTTTGACACATTCAGCTCAAATGTACACAATTGCTGATTATGGCTGTCAAATCTAAACCAAACGTTGTGCACTCAAATCCTTTGCTGTATTTAGTTTATTTTGGCATCCGGATGATGATTCTAGCATGAAATTGCTTGGGCACCTGTTAATTTTTAAGATTTTGACACATTCAGCTCAAATGTACAATCATGCGCTAAAAACGCATTTAAAGCAATAAAAAGGTGATTATGGCTGTCAAACCTAAACCAAACGTTGTGCACTCAAATCTTTTGCTGTATTTAGTTTATTTTGGCATCCGGATGATGATTCTAGCATGAAATTGCTTGGGCACCTGTTAATTTTTAAGATTTTGACACATTCAGCTCAAATGTACAGAATTGCTGATTATGGCTGTCAAATCTAAACCAAACGCTGTGCACTCAAATCTTTTGCTGTATTTAGTTTATTTTGGCATCCGGATGATGATTCTAGCATGAAATTGCTTGGGCACCTGTTAATTTTTAAGATTTTGACACATTCAGCTCAAATGTACAATCATGCGCTAAAAACGCATTTAAAGCAATAAAAAGGTTATTATGGCTGTCAAACCTAAACCAAACGTTGTGCACTCAAATCTTTTGCTGTATTTAGTTTATTTTGGCATCCGGATGATGATTCTAGCATGAAATTGCTTGGGCACCTGTTAATTTTTAAGATTTTGACACATTCAGCTCAAATGTACAATCATGCCCTAAAAACGCATTTAAAGCAAATAAAAAGGTGATTATGGCTGTCAAACCTAAACCAAACGTTGTGCACTCAAATCTTTTGCTGTATTTAGTTTATTTTGGCATCCGGATGATGATTCTAGCATGAAATTGCTTGGGCACCTGTTAATTTTTAAGATTTTGACACATTCAGCTCAAATGTACACAATTGCTGATTATGGCTGTCAAATCTAAACCAAACGCTGTGCACTCAAATCTTTTGCTGTATTTAGTTTATTTTGGCATCCGAATGATGATTCTAGCATGAAATTGCTTGGGCACCTGTTAATTTTTAAGATTTTGACACATTCAGCTCAAATGTACAATCATGCGCTAAAAACGCATTTAAAGCAATAAAAAGGTGATTATGGCTGTCAAACCTAAACCAAACGTTGTGCACTCAAATCTTTTGCTGTATTTAGTTTATTTTGGCATCCGGATGATGATTCTAGCATGAAATTGCTTGGGCACCTGTTAATTTTTAAGATTTTGACACATTCAGCTCAAATGTACACAATTGCTGATTATGGCTGTCAAATCTAAACCAAACGTTGTGCACTCAAATCTTTTGCTGTATTTAGTTTATTTTGGCATCCGGATGATGATTCTAGCATGAAATTGCTTGGGCACCTGTTAATTTTTAAGATTTTGACACATTCAGCTCAAATGTACAATCATGCGCTAAAAACGCATTTAAAGCAATAAAAAGGTGATTATGGCTGTCAAACCTAAACCAAACGTTGTGCACTCAAATCTTTTGCTGTATTTAGTTTATTTTGGCATCCGGATGATGATTCTAGCATGAAATTGCTTGGGCACCTGTTAATTTTTAAGATTTTGACACATTCAGCTCAAATGTACACAATTGCTGATTATGGCTGTCAAATCTAAACCAAACGTTGTGCACTCAAATCTTCTGCTGTATTTAGTTTATTTTGGCATCCGGATGATGATTCTAGCATGAAATTGCTTGGGCACCTGTTAATTTTTAAGATTTTGACACATTCAGCTCAAATGTACACAATTGCTGATTATGGCTGTCAAATCTAAACCAAACGCTGTGCACTCAAATCTTTTGCTGTATTTAGTTTATTTTGGCATCCGGATGATGATTCTAGCATGAAATTGCTTGGGCACCTGTTAATTTTTAAGATTTTGACACATTCAGCTCAAATGTACACAATTGCTGATTATGGCTGTCAAATCTAAACCAAACGTTGTGCACTCAAATCTTTTGCTGTATTTAGTTTATTTTGGCATCCGGATGATGATTCTAGCATGAAATGGCTTGGGCACCTGTTAATTTTTAAGATTTTGACACATTCAGCTCAAATGTACAATCATGCGCTAAAAACGCATTTAAAGCAATAAAAAGGTTATTATGGCTGTCAAACCTAAACCAAACGTTGTGCACTCAAATCTTTTGCTGTATTTAGTTTATTTTGGCATCCGGATGATGATTCTAGCATGAAATTGCTTGGGCACCTGTTAATTTTTAAGATTTTGACACATTCAGCTCAAATGTACACAATTGCTGATTATGGCTGTCAAATCTAAACCAAACGTTGTGCACTCAAATCTTTTGCTGTATTTAGTTTATTTTGGCATCCGGATGATGATTCTAGCATGAAATTGCTTGGGCACCTGTTAATTTTTAAGATTTTGACACATTCAGCTCAAATGTACACAATTGCTGATTATGGCTGTCAAATCTAAACCAAACGCTGTGCACTCAAATCTTTTGCTGTATTTAGTTTATTTTGGCATCCGGATGATGATTCTAGCATGAAATTGCTTGGGCACCTGTTAATTTTTAAGATTTTGACACATTCAGCTCAAATGTACAATCATGCGCTAAAAACGCATTTAAAGCAATAAAAAGGTGATTATGGCTGTCAAACCTAAACCAAACGTTGTGCACTCAAATCTTTTGCTGTATTTAGTTTATTTTGGCATCCGGATGATGATTCTAGCATGAAATTGCTTGGGCACCTGTTAATTTTTAAGATTTTGACACATTCAGCTCAAATGTACACAATTGCTGATTATGGCTGTCAAATCTAAACCAAACGTTGTGCACTCAAATCTTTTGCTGTATTTAGTTTATTTTGGCATCCGGATGATGATTCTAGCATGAAATTGCTTGGGCACCTGTTAATTTTTAAGATTTTGACACATTCAGCTCAAATGTACAATCATGCGCTAAAAATGCATTTAAAGCAATAAAAAGGTGATTATGGCTGTCAAACCTAAACCAAACGTTGTGCACTCAAATCTTTTGCTGTATTTAGTTTATTTTGGCATCCGGATGATGATTCTAGCATGAAATTGCTTGGGCACCTGTTAATTTTTAAGATTTTGACACATTCAGCTCAAATGTACACAATTGCTGATTATGGCTGTCAAATCTAAACCAAACGCTGTGCACTCAAATCTTTTGCTGTATTTAGTTTATTTTGGCATCCGGATGATGATTCTAGCATGAAATTGCTTGGGCACCTGTTAATTTTTAAGATTTTGACACATTCAGCTCAAATGTACACAATTGCTGATTATGGCTGTCAAATCTAAACCAAACGTTGTGCACTCAAATCTTTTGCTGTATTTAGTTTATTTTGGCATCCGGATGATGATTCTAGCATGAAATTGCTTGGGCACCTGTTAATTTTTAAGATTTTGACACATTCAGCTCAAATGTACAATCATGCGCTAAAAACGCATTTAAAGCAATAAAAAGGTGATTATGGCTGTCAAACCTAAACCAAACGTTGTGCACTCAAATCTTTTGCTGTATTTAGTTTATTTTGGCATCCGGATGATGATTCTAGCATGAAATTGCTTGGGCACCTGTTAATTTTTAAGATTTTGACACATTCAGCTCAAATGTACAGAATTGCTGATTATGGCTGTCAAATCTAAACCAAACGCTGTGCACTCAAATCTTTTGCTGTATTTAGTTTATTTTGGCATCCGGATGATGATTCTAGCATGAAATTGCTTGGGCACCTGTTAATTTTTAAGATTTTGACACATTCAGCTCAAATGTACAATCATGCGCTAAAAACGCATTTAAAGCAATAAAAAGGTTATTATGGCTGTCAAACCTAAACCAAACGTTGTGCACTCAAATCTTTTGCTGTATTTAGTTTATTTTGGCATCCGGATGATGATTCTAGCATGAAATTGCTTGGGCACCTGTTAATTTTTAAGATTTTGACACATTCAGCTCAAATGTACAATCATGCCCTAAAAACGCATTTAAAGCAAATAAAAAGGTGATTATGGCTGTCAAACCTAAACCAAACGTTGTGCACTCAAATCTTTTGCTGTATTTAGTTTATTTTGGCATCCGGATGATGATTCTAGCATGAAATTGCTTGGGCACCTGTTAATTTTTAAGATTTTGACACATTCAGCTCAAATGTACACAATTGCTGATTATGGCTGTCAAATCTAAACCAAACGCTGTGCACTCAAATCTTTTGCTGTATTTAGTTTATTTTGGCATCCGAATGATGATTCTAGCATGAAATTGCTTGGGCACCTGTTAATTTTTAAGATTTTGACACATTCAGCTCAAATGTACAATCATGCGCTAAAAACGCATTTAAAGCAATAAAAAGGTGATTATGGCTGTCAAACCTAAACCAAACGTTGTGCACTCAAATCTTTTGCTGTATTTAGTTTATTTTGGCATCCGGATGATGATTCTAGCATGAAATTGCTTGGGCACCTGTTAATTTTTAAGATTTTGACACATTCAGCTCAAATGTACACAATTGCTGATTATGGCTGTCAAATCTAAACCAAACGTTGTGCACTCAAATCTTTTGCTGTATTTAGTTTATTTTGGCATCCGGATGATGATTCTAGCATGAAATTGCTTGGGCACCTGTTAATTTTTAAGATTTTGACACATTCAGCTCAAATGTACAATCATGCGCTAAAAACGCATTTAAAGCAATAAAAAGGTGATTATGGCTGTCAAACCTAAACCAAACGTTGTGCACTCAAATCTTTTGCTGTATTTAGTTTATTTTGGCATCCGGATGATGATTCTAGCATGAAATTGCTTGGGCACCTGTTAATTTTTAAGATTTTGACACATTCAGCTCAAATGTACACAATTGCTGATTATGGCTGTCAAATCTAAACCAAACGTTGTGCACTCAAATCTTCTGCTGTATTTAGTTTATTTTGGCATCCGGATGATGATTCTAGCATGAAATTGCTTGGGCACCTGTTAATTTTTAAGATTTTGACACATTCAGCTCAAATGTACACAATTGCTGATTATGGCTGTCAAATCTAAACCAAACGCTGTGCACTCAAATCTTTTGCTGTATTTAGTTTATTTTGGCATCCGGATGATGATTCTAGCATGAAATTGCTTGGGCACCTGTTAATTTTTAAGATTTTGACACATTCAGCTCAAATGTACACAATTGCTGATTATGGCTGTCAAATCTAAACCAAACGTTGTGCACTCAAATCTTTTGCTGTATTTAGTTTATTTTGGCATCCGGATGATGATTCTAGCATGAAATGGCTTGGGCACCTGTTAATTTTTAAGATTTTGACACATTCAGCTCAAATGTACAATCATGCGCTAAAAACGCATTTAAAGCAATAAAAAGGTTATTATGGCTGTCAAACCTAAACCAAACGTTGTGCACTCAAATCTTTTGCTGTATTTAGTTTATTTTGGCATCCGGATGATGATTCTAGCATGAAATTGCTTGGGCACCTGTTAATTTTTAAGATTTTGACACATTCAGCTCAAATGTACACAATTGCTGATTATGGCTGTCAAATCTAAACCAAACGTTGTGCACTCAAATCTTTTGCTGTATTTAGTTTATTTTGGCATCCGGATGATGATTCTAGCATGAAATTGCTTGGGCACCTGTTAATTTTTAAGATTTTGACACATTCAGCTCAAATGTACACAATTGCTGATTATGGCTGTCAAATCTAAACCAAACGCTGTGCACTCAAATCTTTTGCTGTATTTAGTTTATTTTGGCATCCGGATGATGATTCTAGCATGAAATTGCTTGGGCACCTGTTAATTTTTAAGATTTTGACACATTCAGCTCAAATGTACAATCATGCGCTAAAAACGCATTTAAAGCAATAAAAAGGTGATTATGGCTGTCAAACCTAAACCAAACGTTGTGCACTCAAATCTTTTGCTGTATTTAGTTTATTTTGGCATCCGGATGATGATTCTAGCATGAAATTGCTTGGGCACCTGTTAATTTTTAAGATTTTGACACATTCAGCTCAAATGTACACAATTGCTGATTATGGCTGTCAAATCTAAACCAAACGTTGTGCACTCAAATCTTTTGCTGTATTTAGTTTATTTTGGCATCCGGATGATGATTCTAGCATGAAATTGCTTGGGCACCTGTTAATTTTTAAGATTTTGACACATTCAGCTCAAATGTACAATCATGCGCTAAAAATGCATTTAAAGCAATAAAAAGGTGATTATGGCTGTCAAACCTAAACCAAACGTTGTGCACTCAAATCTTTTGCTGTATTTAGTTTATTTTGGCATCCGGATGATGATTCTAGCATGAAATTGCTTGGGCACCTGTTAATTTTTAAGATTTTGACACATTCAGCTCAAATGTACACAATTGCTGATTATGGCTGTCAAATCTAAACCAAACGCTGTGCACTCAAATCTTTTGCTGTATTTAGTTTATTTTGGCATCCGGATGATGATTCTAGCATGAAATTGCTTGGGCACCTGTTAATTTTTAAGATTTTGACACATTCAGCTCAAATGTACACAATTGCTGATTATGGCTGTCAAATCTAAACCAAACGTTGTGCACTCAAATCTTTTGCTGTATTTAGTTTATTTTGGCATCCGGATGATGATTCTAGCATGAAATGGCTTGGGCACCTGTTAATTTTTAAGATTTTGACACATTCAGCTCAAATGTACAATCATGCGCTAAAAACGCATTTAAAGCAATAAAAAGGTTATTATGGCTGTCAAACCTAAACCAAACGTTGTGCACTCAAATCTTTTGCTGTATTTAGTTTATTTTGGCATCCGGATGATGATTCTAGCATGAAATTGCTTGGGCACCTGTTAATTTTTAAGATTTTGACACATTCAGCTCAAATGTACACAATTGCTGATTATGGCTGTCAAATCTAAACCAAACGTTGTGCACTCAAATCTTTTGCTGTATTTAGTTTATTTTGGCATCCGGATGATGATTCTAGCATGAAATTGCTTGGGCACCTGTTAATTTTTAAGATTTTGACACATTCAGCTCAAATGTACACAATTGCTGATTATGGCTGTCAAATCTAAACCAAACGCTGTGCACTCAAATCTTTTGCTGTATTTAGTTTATTTTGGCATCCGGATGATGATTCTAGCATGAAATTGCTTGGGCACCTGTTAATTTTTAAGATTTTGACACATTCAGCTCAAATGTACAATCATGCGCTAAAAACGCATTTAAAGCAATAAAAAGGTGATTATGGCTGTCAAACCTAAACCAAACGTTGTGCACTCAAATCTTTTGCTGTATTTAGTTTATTTTGGCATCCGGATGATGATTCTAGCATGAAATTGCTTGGGCACCTGTTAATTTTTAAGATTTTGACACATTCAGCTCAAATGTACACAATTGCTGATTATGGCTGTCAAATCTAAACCAAACGTTGTGCACTCAAATCTTTTGCTGTATTTAGTTTATTTTGGCATCCGGATGATGATTCTAGCATGAAATTGCTTGGGCACCTGTTAATTTTTAAGATTTTGACACATTCAGCTCAAATGTACAATCATGCGCTAAAAATGCATTTAAAGCAATAAAAAGGTGATTATGGCTGTCAAACCTAAACCAAACGTTGTGCACTCAAATCTTTTGCTGTATTTAGTTTATTTTGGCATCCGGATGATGATTCTAGCATGAAATTGCTTGGGCACCTGTTAATTTTTAAGATTTTGACACATTCAGCTCAAATGTACAATCATGCGCTAAAAACGCATTTAAAGCAATAAAAAGGTGATTATGGCTGTCAAACCTAAACCAAACGTTGTGCACTCAAATCTTTTGCTGTATTTAGTTTATTTTGGCATCCGGATGATGATTCTAGCATGAAATTGCTTGGGCACCTGTTAATTTTTAAGATTTTGACACATTCAGCTCAAATGTACACAATTGCTGATTATGGCTGTCAAATCTAAACCAAACGTTGTGCACTCAAATCTTTTGCTGTATTTAGTTTATTTTGGCATCCGGATGATGATTCTAGCATGAAATTGCTTGGGCACCTGTTAATTTTTAAGATTTTGACACATTCAGCTCAAATGTACAATCATGCGCTAAAAACGCATTTAAAGCAATAAAAAGGTGATTATGGCTGTCAAACCTAAACCAAACGTTGTGCACTCAAATCTTTTGCTGTATTTAGTTTATTTTGGCATCCGGATGATGATTCTAGCATGAAATTGCTTGGGCACCTGTTAATTTTTAAGATTTTGACACATTCAGCTCAAATGTACACAATTGCTGATTATGGCTGTCAAATCTAAACCAAACGCTGTGCACTCAAATCTTTTGCTGTATTTAGTTTATTTTGGCATCCGGATGATGATTCTAGCATGAAATTGCTTGGGCACCTGTTAATTTTTAAGATTTTGACACATTCAGCTCAAATGTACAATCATGCGCTAAAAACGCATTTAAAGCAATAAAAAGGTGATTATGGCTGTCAAACCTAAACCAAACGTTGTGCACTCAAATCTTTTGCTGTATTTAGTTTATTTTGGCATCCGGATGATGATTCTAGCATGAAATTGCTTGGGCACCTGTTAATTTTTAAGATTTTGACACATTCAGCTCAAATGTACACAATTGCTGATTATGGCTGTCAAATCTAAACCAAACGTTGTGCACTCAAATCTTTTGCTGTATTTAGTTTATTTTGGCATCCGGATGATGATTCTAGCATGAAATTGCTTGGGCACCTGTTAATTTTTAAGATTTTGACACATTCAGCTCAAATGTACACAATTGCTGATTATGGCTGTCAAATCTAAACCAAACGTTGTGCACTCAAATCTTTTGCTGTATTTAGTTTATTTTGGCATCCGGATGATGATTCTAGCATGAAATGGCTTGGGCACTTGTTAATTTTTAAGATTTTGACACATTCAGCTCAAATGTACAATCATGCGCTAAAAACGCATTTAAAGCAATAAAAAGGTTATTATGGCTGTCAAACCTAAACCAAACGTTGTGCACTCAAATCTTTTGCTGTATTTAGTTTATTTTGGCATCCGGATGATGATTCTAGCATGAAATTGCTTGGGCACCTGTTAATTTTTAAGATTTTGACACATTCAGCTCAAATGTACACAATTGCTGATTATGGCTGTCAAATCTAAACCAAACGTTGTGCACTCAAATCTTTTGCTGTATTTAGTTTATTTTGGCATCCGGATGATGATTCTAGCATGAAATTGCTTGGGCACCTGTTAATTTTTAAGATTTTGACACATTCAGCTCAAATGTACACAATTGCTGATTATGGCTGTCAAATCTAAACCAAACGCTGTGCACTCAAATCTTTTGCTGTATTTAGTTTATTTTGGCATCCGGATGATGATTCTAGCATGAAATTGCTTGGGCACCTGTTAATTTTTAAGATTTTGACACATTCAGCTCAAATGTACAATCATGCGCTAAAAACGCATTTAAAGCAATAAAAAGGTGATTATGGCTGTCAAACCTAAACCAAACGTTGTGCACTCAAATCTTTTGCTGTATTTAGTTTATTTTGGCATCCGGATGATGATTCTAGCATGAAATTGCTTGGGCACCTGTTAATTTTTAAGATTTTGACACATTCAGCTCAAATGTACACAATTGCTGATTATGGCTGTCAAATCTAAACCAAACGTTGTGCACTCAAATCTTCTGCTGTATTTAGTTTATTTTGGCATCCGGATGATGATTCTAGCATGAAATTGCTTGGGCACCTGTTAATTTTTAAGATTTTGACACATTCAGCTCAAATGTACAATCATGCGCTAAAAACGCATTTAAAGCAATAAAAAGGTGATAATGGCTGTCAAACCTAAACCAAACGTTGTGCACTCAAATCTTTTGCTGTATTTAGTTTATTTTGGCAACCGGATGATGATTCTAGCATGAAATTGCTTGGGCACCTGTTAATTTTTAAGATTTTGACACATTCAGCTCAAATGTACAATCATGCGCTAAAAACGCATTTAAAGCAATAAAAAGGTGATTATGGCTGTCAAACCTAAACCAAACGTTGTGCACTCAAATCTTTTGCTGTATTTAGTTTATTTTGGCATCCGGATGATGATTCTAGCATGAAATTGCTTGGGCACCTGTTAATTTTTAAGATTTTGACACATTCAGCTCAAATGTACACAATTGCTGATTATGGCTGTCAAATCTAAACCAAACGTTGTGCACTCAAATCTTTTGCTGTATTTAGTTTATTTTGGCATCCGGATGATGATTCTAGCATGAAATTGCTTGGGCACCTGTTAATTTTTAAGATTTTGACACATTCAGCTCAAATGTACAATCATGCGCCACAAACGCATTTAAAGCAATAAAAAGGTGATAATGGCTGTCAAACCTAAACCAAACGTTGTGCACTCAAATCTTTTGCTATATTTAGTTTATTTTGGCATCCGGATGATGATTCTCGCATGAAATTGCTTGGGCACCTGTTAATTTTTAAGATTTTGACACATTCAGCTCAAATGTACACAATTGCTGATTATGGCTGTCAAACCTAAACCAAACGTTGTGCACTCAAATCTTTTGCTGTATTTAGTTTATTTTGGCATCCGGATGATGATTCTAGCATGAAATTGCTTGGGCACCTGTTAATTTTTAAGATTTTGACACATTCAGCTCAAATGTACACAATTGCTGATTATGGCCGTCAAATCTAAACCAAACGTTGTGCACTCAAATCTTTTGCTGTATTTAGTTTATTTTGGCATCCGGATGATGATTCTAGCATGAAATTGCTTGGGCACCTGTTAATTTTTAAGATTTTGACACATTCAGCTCAAATGTACACAATTGCTGATTATGGCAGTCAAATCTAAACCAAACGTTGTGCACTCAAATCTTTTGCTGTATTTAGTTTATTTTGGCATCCGGATGATGATTCTAGCATGAAATTGCTTGGGCACCTGTTAATTTTTAAGATTTTGACACATTAGGCTCAAATGTACAATCATGCGCTAAAAACGCATTTAAAGCAATAAAAAGGTGATTATGGCTGTCAAACCTAAACCAAACGTTGTGCACTCAAATCTTTTGCTGTATTTAGTTTATTTTGGCATCCGGATGATGATTCTAGCATGAAATTGCTTGGGCACCTGTTAATTTTTAAGATTTTGACACATTCAGCTCAAATGTACACAATTGCTGATTATGGCTGTCAAACCTAAACCAAACGTTGTGCACTCAAATCTTTTGCTGTATTTAGTTTATTTTGGCATCCGGATGATGATTCTAGCATGAAATTGCTTGGGCACCTGTTAATTTTTAAGATTTTGACACATTCAGCTCAAATGTACACAATTGCTGATTATGGCTGTCAAATCTAAACCAAACGTTGTGCACTCAAATCTTTTGCTGTATTTAGTTTATTTTGGCATCCGGATGATGATTCTAGCATGAAATTGCTTGGGCACCTGTTAATTTTTAAGATTTTGACACATTCAGCTCAAATGTACACAATTGCTGATTATGGCAGTCAAATCTAAACCAAACGTTGTGCACTCAAATCTTTTGCTGTATTTAGTTTATTTTGGCATCCGGATGATGATTCTAGCATGAAATTGCTTGGGCACCTGTTAATTTTTAAGATTTTGACACATTAGGCTCAAATGTACAATCATGCGCTAAAAACGCATTTAAAGCAATAAAAAGGTGATTATGGCTGTCAAACCTAAACCAAACGTTGTGCACTCAAATCTTTTGCTGTATTTAGTTTATTTTGGCATCCGGATGATGATTCTAGCATGAAATTGCTTGGGCACCTGTTAATTTTTAAGATTTTGACACATTCAGCTCAAATGTACACAATTGCTGATTATGGCTGTCAAATCTAAACCAAACGCTGTGCACTCAAATCTTTTGCTGTATTTAGTTTATTTTGGCATCCGGATGATGATTCTAGCATGAAATTGCTTGGGCACCTGTTAATTTTTAAGATTTTGACACATTCAGCTCAAATGTACACAATTGCTGATTATGGCTGTCAAATCTAAACCAAACGCTGTGCACTCAAATCTTTTGCTGTATTTAGTTTATTTTGGCATCCGGATGATGATTCTAGCATGAAATTGCTTGGGCACCTGTTAATTTTTAAGATTTTGACACATTCAGCTCAAATGTACAATCATGCGCTAAAAACGCATTTAAAGCAATAAAAAGGTGATTATGGCTGTCAAACCTAAACCAAACGTTGTGCACTCAAATCTTTTGCTGTATTTAGTTTATTTTGGCATCCGGATGATGATTCTAGCATGAAATTGCTTGGGCACCTGTTAATTTTTAAGATTTTGACACATTCAGCTCAAATGTACACAATTGCTGATTATGGCTGTCAAATCTAAACCAAACGTTGTGCACTCAAATCTTTTGCTGTATTTAGTTTATTTTGGCATCCGGATGATGATTCTAGCATGAAATTGCTTGGGCACCTGTTAATTTTTAAGATTTTGACACATTCAGCTCAAATGTACAATCATGCGCTAAAAACGCATTTAAAGCAATAAAAAGGTGATAATGGCTGTCAAACCTAAACCAAACGTTGTGCACTCAAATCTTTTGCTGTATTTAGTTTATTTTGGCAACCGGATGATGATTCTAGCATGAAATTGCTTGGGCACCTGTTAATTTTTAAGATTTTGACACATTCAGCTCAAATGTACAATCATGCGCTAAAAACGCATTTAAAGCAATAAAAAGGTGATAATGGCTGTCAAACCTAAACCAAACGTTGTGCACTCAAATCTTTTGCTATATTTAGTTTATTTTGGCATCCGGATGATGATTCTCGCATGAAATTGCTTGGGCACCTGTTAATTTTTAAGATTTTGACACATTCAGCTCAAATGTACACAATTGCTGATTATGGCTGTCAAACCTAAACCAAACGTTGTGCACTCAAATCTTTTGCTGTATTTAGTTTATTTTGGCATCCGGATGATGATTCTAGCATGAAATTGCTTGGGCACCTGTTAATTTTTAAGATTTTGACACATTCAGCTCAAATGTACACAATTGCTGATTATGGCTGTCAAATCTAAACCAAACGTTGTGCACTCAAATCTTTTGCTGTATTTAGTTTATTTTGGCATCCGGATGATGATTCTAGCATGAAATTGCTTGGGCACCTGTTAATTTTTAAGATTTTGACACATTCAGCTCAAATGTACACAATTGCTGATTATGGCAGTCAAATCTAAACCAAACGTTGTGCACTCAAATCTTTTGCTGTATTTAGTTTATTTTGGCATCCGGATGATGATTCTAGCCTGAAATTGCTTGGGCACCTGTTAATTTTTAAGATTTTGACACATTAGGCTCAAATGTACAATCATGCGCTAAAAACGCATTTAAAGCAATAAAAAGGTGATTATGGCTGTCAAACCTAAACCAAACGTTGTGCACTCAAATCTTTTGCTGTATTTAGTTTATTTTGGCATCCGGATGATGATTCTAGCATGAAATTGCTTGGGCACCTGTTAATTTTTAAGATTTTGACACATTCAGCTCAAATGTACACAATTGCTGATTATGGCTGTCAAATCTAAACCAAACGTTGTGCACTCAAATCTTTTGCTGTATTTAGTTTATTTTGGCAACCGGATGATGATTCTAGCATGAAATTGCTTGGGCACCTGTTAATTTTTAAGATTTTGACACATTCAGCTCAAATGTACAATCATGCGCTAAAAACGCATTTAAAGCAATAAAAAGGTGATAATGGCTGTCAAACCTAAACCAAACGTTGTGCACTCAAATCTTTTGCTGTATTTAGTTTATTTTGGCATCCGGATGATGATTCTAGCATGAAATTGCTTGGGCACCTGTTAATTTTTAAGATTTTGACACATTCAGCTCAAATGTACACAATTGCTGATTATGGCTGTCAAATCTAAACCAAACGCTGTGCACTCAAATCTTTTGCTGTATTTAGTTTATTTTGGCATCCGGATGATGATTCTAGCATGAAATTGCTTGGGCACCTGTTAATTTTTAAGATTTTGACACATTCAGCTCAAATGTACAATCATGCGCTAAAAACGCATTTAAAGCAATAAAAAGGTGATTATGGCTGTCAAACCTAAACCAAACGTTGTGCACTCAAATCTTTTGCTGTATTTAGTTTATTTTGGCATCCGGATGATGATTCTAGCATGAAATTGCTTGGGCACCTGTTAATTTTTAAGATTTTGACACATTCAGCTCAAATGTACACAATTGCTGATTATGGCTGTCAAATCTAAACCAAACGCTGTGCACTCAAATCTTTTGCTGTATTTAGTTTATTTTGGCATCCGGATGATGATTCTAGCATGAAATTGCTTGGGCACCTGTTAATTTTTAAGATTTTGACACATTCAGCTCAAATGTACAATCATGCGCTAAAAACGCATTTAAAGCAATAAAAAGGTGATTATGGCTGTCAAACCTAAACCAAACGTTGTGCACTCAAATCTTTTGCTGTATTTAGTTTATTTTGGCATCCGGATGATGATTCTAGCATGAAATTGCTTGGGCACCTGTTAATTTTTAAGATTTTGACACATTCAGCTCAAATGTACACAATTGCTGATTATGGCTGTCAAATCTAAACCAAACGTTGTGCACTCAAATCTTTTGCTGTATTTAGTTTATTTTGGCATCCGGATGATGATTCTAGCATGAAATTGCTTGGGCACCTGTTAATTTTTAAGATTTTGACACATTCAGCTCAAATGTACAATCATGCGCTAAAAACGCATTTAAAGCAATAAAAAGGTGATAATGGCTGTCAAACCTAAACCAAACGTTGTGCACTCAAATCTTTTGCTGTATTTAGTTTATTTTGGCAACCGGATGATGATTCTAGCATGAAATTGCTTGGGCACCTGTTAATTTTTAAGATTTTGACACATTCAGCTCAAATGTACAATCATGCGCTAAAAACGCATTTAAAGCAATAAAAAGGTGATTATGGCTGTCAAACCTAAACCAAACGTTGTGCACTCAAATCTTTTGCTGTATTTAGTTTATTTTGGCATCCGGATGATGATTCTAGCATGAAATTGCTTGGGCACCTGTTAATTTTTAAGATTTTGACACATTCAGCTCAAATGTACACAATTGCTGATTATGGCTGTCAAATCTAAACCAAACGTTGTGCACTCAAATCTTTTGCTGTATTTAGTTTATTTTGGCATCCGGATGATGATTCTAGCATGAAATTGCTTGGGCACCTGTTAATTTTTAAGATTTTGACACATTCAGCTCAAATGTACACAATTGCTGATTATGGCTGTCAAATCTAAACCAAAAGTTGTGCACTCAAATCTTTTGCTGTATTTAGTTTATTTTGGCATCCGGATGATGATTCTAGCATGAAATTGCTTGGGCACCTGTTAATTTTTAAGATTTTGACACATTCAGCTCAAATGTACAATCATGCGCCACAAACGCATTTAAAGCAATAAAAAGGTGATAATGGCTGTCAAACCTAAACCAAACGTTGTGCACTCAAATCTTTTGCTATATTTAGTTTATTTTGGCATCCGGATGATGATTCTCGCATGAAATTGCTTGGGCACCTGTTAATTTTTAAGATTTTGACACATTCAGCTCAAATGTACAATCATGCGCTAAAAACGCATTTAAAGCAATAAAAAGGTGATAATGGCTGTCAAACCTAAACCAAACGTTGTGCACTCAAATCTTTTGCTGTATTTAGTTTATTTTGGCAACCGGATGATGATTCTAGCATGAAATTGCTTGGGCACCTGTTAATTTTTAAGATTTTGACACATTCAGCTCAAATGTACAATCATGCGCTAAAAACGCATTTAAAGCAATAAAAAGGTGATTATGGCTGTCAAACCTAAACCAAACGTTGTGCACTCAAATCTTTTGCTGTATTTAGTTTATTTTGGCATCCGGATGATGATTCTAGCATGAAATTGCTTGGGCACCTGTTAATTTTTAAGATTTTGACACATTCAGCTCAAATGTACACAATTGCTGATTATGGCTGTCAAATCTAAACCAAACGTTGTGCACTCAAATCTTTTGCTGTATTTAGTTTATTTTGGCATCCGGATGATGATTCTAGCATGAAATTGCTTGGGCACCTGTTAATTTTTAAGATTTTGACACATTCAGCTCAAATGTACACAATTGCTGATTATGGCTGTCAAATCTAAACCAAAAGTTGTGCACTCAAATCTTTTGCTGTATTTAGTTTATTTTGGCATCCGGATGATGATTCTAGCATGAAATTGCTTGGGCACCTGTTAATTTTTAAGATTTTGACACATTCAGCTCAAATGTACAATCATGCGCCACAAACGCATTTAAAGCAATAAAAAGGTGATAATGGCTGTCAAACCTAAACCAAACGTTGTGCACTCAAATCTTTTGCTATATTTAGTTTATTTTGGCATCCGGATGATGATTCTCGCATGAAATTGCTTGGGCACCTGTTAATTTTTAAGATTTTGACACATTCAGCTCAAATGTACACAATTGCTGATTATGGCTGTCAAACCTAAACCAAACGTTGTGCACTCAAATCTTTTGCTGTATTTAGTTTATTTTGGCATCCGGATGATGATTCTAGCATGAAATTGCTTGGGCACCTGTTAATTTTTAAGATTTTGACACATTCAGCTCAAATGTACACAATTGCTGATTATGGCTGTCAAATCTAAACCAAACGTTGTGCACTCAAATCTTTTGCTGTATTTAGTTTATTTTGGCATCCGGATGATGATTCTAGCATGAAATTGCTTGGGCACCTGTTAATTTTTAAGATTTTGACACATTCAGCTCAAATGTACACAATTGCTGATTATGGCAGTCAAATCTAAACCAAACGTTGTGCACTCAAATCTTTTGCTGTATTTAGTTTATTTTGGCATCCGGATGATGATTCTAGCATGAAATTGCTTGGGCACCTGTTAATTTTTAAGATTTTGACACATTAGGCTCAAATGTACAATCATGCGCTAAAAACGCATTTAAAGCAATAAAAAGGTGATTATGGCTGTCAAACCTAAACCAAACGTTGTGCACTCAAATCTTTTGCTGTATTTAGTTTATTTTGGCATCCGGATGATGATTCTAGCATGAAATTGCTTGGGCACCTGTTAATTTTTAAGATTTTGACACATTCAGCTCAAATGTACACAATTGCTGATTATGGCTGTCAAACCTAAACCAAACGTTGTGCACTCAAATCTTTTGCTGTATTTAGTTTATTTTGGCATCCGGATGATGATTCTAGCATGAAATTGCTTGGGCACCTGTTAATTTTTAAGATTTTGACACATTCAGCTCAAATGTACACAATTGCTGATTATGGCTGTCAAATCTAAACCAAACGTTGTGCACTCAAATCTTTTGCTGTATTTAGTTTATTTTGGCATCCGGATGATGATTCTAGCATGAAATTGCTTGGGCACCTGTTAATTTTTAAGATTTTGACACATTCAGCTCAAATGTACACAATTGCTGATTATGGCAGTCAAATCTAAACCAAACGTTGTGCACTCAAATCTTTTGCTGTATTTAGTTTATTTTGGCATCCGGATGATGATTCTAGCATGAAATTGCTTGGGCACCTGTTAATTTTTAAGATTTTGACACATTAGGCTCAAATGTACAATCATGCGCTAAAAACGCATTTAAAGCAATAAAAAGGTGATTATGGCTGTCAAACCTAAACCAAACGTTGTGCACTCAAATCTTTTGCTGTATTTAGTTTATTTTGGCATCCGGATGATGATTCTAGCATGAAATTGCTTGGGCACCTGTTAATTTTTAAGATTTTGACACATTCAGCTCAAATGTACACAATTGCTGATTATGGCTGTCAAATCTAAACCAAACGCTGTGCACTCAAATCTTTTGCTGTATTTAGTTTATTTTGGCATCCGGATGATGATTCTAGCATGAAATTGCTTGGGCACCTGTTAATTTTTAAGATTTTGACACATTCAGCTCAAATGTACAATCATGCGCTAAAAACGCATTTAAAGCAATAAAAAGGTGATAATGGCTGTCAAACCTAAACCAAACGTTGTGCACTCAAATCTTTTGCTGTATTTAGTTTATTTTGGCAACCGGATGATGATTCTAGCATGAAATGGCTTGGGCACCTGTTAATTTTTAAGATTTTGACACATTCAGCTCAAATGTACAATCATGCGCTAAAAACGCATTTAAAGCAATAAAAAGGTGATAATGGCTGTCAAACCTAAACCAAACGTTGTGCACTCAAATCTTTTGCTATATTTAGTTTATTTTGGCATCCGGATGATGATTCTCGCATGAAATTGCTTGGGCACCTGTTAATTTTTAAGATTTTGACACATTCAGCTCAAATGTACACAATTGCTGATTATGGCTGTCAAACCTAAACCAAACGTTGTGCACTCAAATCTTTTGCTGTATTTAGTTTATTTTGGCATCCGGATGATGATTCTAGCATGAAATTGCTTGGGCACCTGTTAATTTTTAAGATTTTGACACATTCAGCTCAAATGTACACAATTGCTGATTATGGCTGTCAAATCTAAACCAAACGTTGTGCACTCAAATCTTTTGCTGTATTTAGTTTATTTTGGCATCCGGATGATGATTCTAGCATGAAATTGCTTGGGCACCTGTTAATTTTTAAGATTTTGACACATTCAGCTCAAATGTACACAATTGCTGATTATGGCTGTCAAATCTAAACCAAACGTTGTGCACTCAAATCTTTTGCTGTATTTAGTTTATTTTGGCAACCGGATGATGATTCTAGCATGAAATTGCTTGGGCACCTGTTAATTTTTAAGATTTTGACACATTCAGCTCAAATGTACAATCATGCGCTAAAAACGCATTTAAAGCAATAAAAAGGTGATAATGGCTGTCAAACCTAAACCAAACGTTGTGCACTCAAATCTTTTGCTGTATTTAGTTTATTTTGGCATCCGGATGATGATTCTAGCATGAAATTGCTTGGGCACCTGTTAATTTTTAAGATTTTGACACATTCAGCTCAAATGTACACAATTGCTGATTATGGCTGTCAAATCTAAACCAAACGTTGTGCACTCAAATCTTTTGCTGTATTTAGTTTATTTTGGCATCCGGATGATGATTCTAGCATGAAATTGCTTGGGCACCTGTTAATTTTTAAGATTTTGACACATTCAGCTCAAATGTACACAATTGCTGATTATGGCTGTCAAATCTAAACCAAACGCTGTGCACTCAAATCTTTTGCTGTATTTAGTTTATTTTGGCATCCGGATGATGATTCTAGCATGAAATTGCTTGGGCACCTGTTAATTTTTAAGATTTTGACACATTCAGCTCAAATGTACAATCATGCGCTAAAAACGCATTTAAAGCAATAAAAAGGTGATTATGGCTGTCAAACCTAAACCAAACGTTGTGCACTCAAATCTTTTGCTGTATTTAGTTTATTTTGGCATCCGGATGATGATTCTAGCATGAAATTGCTTGGGCACCTGTTAATTTTTAAGATTTTGACACATTCAGCTCAAATGTACACAATTGCTGATTATGGCTGTCAAATCTAAACCAAACGCTGTGCACTCAAATCTTTTGCTGTATTTAGTTTATTTTGGCATCCGGATGATGATTCTAGCATGAAATTGCTTGGGCACCTGTTAATTTTTAAGATTTTGACACATTCAGCTCAAATGTACAATCATGCGCTAAAAACGCATTTAAAGCAATAAAAAGGTGATTATGGCTGTCAAACCTAAACCAAACGTTGTGCACTCAAATCTTTTGCTGTATTTAGTTTATTTTGGCATCCGGATGATGATTCTAGCATGAAATTGCTTGGGCACCTGTTAATTTTTAAGATTTTGACACATTCAGCTCAAATGTACACAATTGCTGATTATGGCTGTCAAATCTAAACCAAACGTTGTGCACTCAAATCTTTTGCTGTATTTAGTTTATTTTGGCATCCGGATGATGATTCTAGCATGAAATTGCTTGGGCACCTGTTAATTTTTAAGATTTTGACACATTCAGCTCAAATGTACAATCATGCGCTAAAAACGCATTTAAAGCAATAAAAAGGTGATAATGGCTGTCAAACCTAAACCAAACGTTGTGCACTCAAATCTTTTGCTGTATTTAGTTTATTTTGGCAACCGGATGATGATTCTAGCATGAAATTGCTTGGGCACCTGTTAATTTTTAAGATTTTGACACATTCAGCTCAAATGTACAATCATGCGCTAAAAACGCATTTAAAGCAATAAAAAGGTGATTATGGCTGTCAAACCTAAACCAAACGTTGTGCACTCAAATCTTTTGCTGTATTTAGTTTATTTTGGCATCCGGATGATGATTCTAGCATGAAATTGCTTGGGCACCTGTTAATTTTTAAGATTTTGACACATTCAGCTCAAATGTACACAATTGCTGATTATGGCTGTCAAATCTAAACCAAACGTTGTGCACTCAAATCTTTTGCTGTATTTAGTTTATTTTGGCATCCGGATGATGATTCTAGCATGAAATTGCTTGGGCACCTGTTAATTTTTAAGATTTTGACACATTCAGCTCAAATGTACAATCATGCGCTAAAAACGCATTTAAAGCAATAAAAAGGTGATAATGGCTGTCAAACCTAAACCAAACGTTGTGCACTCAAATCTTTTGCTGTATTTAGTTTATTTTGGCAACCGGATGATGATTCTAGCATGAAATTGCTTGGGCACCTGTTAATTTTTAAGATTTTGACACATTCAGCTCAAATGTACAATCATGCGCTAAAAACGCATTTAAAGCAATAAAAAGGTGATTATGGCTGTCAAACCTAAACCAAACGTTGTGCACTCAAATCTTTTGCTGTATTTAGTTTATTTTGGCATCCGGATGATGATTCTAGCATGAAATTGCTTGGGCACCTGTTAATTTTTAAGATTTTGACACATTCAGCTCAAATGTACACAATTGCTGATTATGGCTGTCAAATCTAAACCAAACGTTGTGCACTCAAATCTTTTGCTGTATTTAGTTTATTTTGGCATCCGGATGATGATTCTAGCATGAAATTGCTTGGGCACCTGTTAATTTTTAAGATTTTGACACATTCAGCTCAAATGTACACAATTGCTGATTATGGCTGTCAAATCTAAACCAAAAGTTGTGCACTCAAATCTTTTGCTGTATTTAGTTTATTTTGGCATCCGGATGATGATTCTAGCATGAAATTGCTTGGGCACCTGTTAATTTTTAAGATTTTGACACATTCAGCTCAAATGTACAATCATGCGCCACAAACGCATTTAAAGCAATAAAAAGGTGATAATGGCTGTCAAACCTAAACCAAACGTTGTGCACTCAAATCTTTTGCTATATTTAGTTTATTTTGGCATCCGGATGATGATTCTCGCATGAAATTGCTTGGGCACCTGTTAATTTTTAAGATTTTGACACATTCAGCTCAAATGTACAATCATGCGCTAAAAACGCATTTAAAGCAATAAAAAGGTGATAATGGCTGTCAAACCTAAACCAAACGTTGTGCACTCAAATCTTTTGCTGTATTTAGTTTATTTTGGCAACCGGATGATGATTCTAGCATGAAATTGCTTGGGCACCTGTTAATTTTTAAGATTTTGACACATTCAGCTCAAATGTACAATCATGCGCTAAAAACGCATTTAAAGCAATAAAAAGGTGATTATGGCTGTCAAACCTAAACCAAACGTTGTGCACTCAAATCTTTTGCTGTATTTAGTTTATTTTGGCATCCGGATGATGATTCTAGCATGAAATTGCTTGGGCACCTGTTAATTTTTAAGATTTTGACACATTCAGCTCAAATGTACACAATTGCTGATTATGGCTGTCAAATCTAAACCAAACGTTGTGCACTCAAATCTTTTGCTGTATTTAGTTTATTTTGGCATCCGGATGATGATTCTAGCATGAAATTGCTTGGGCACCTGTTAATTTTTAAGATTTTGACACATTCAGCTCAAATGTACACAATTGCTGATTATGGCTGTCAAATCTAAACCAAAAGTTGTGCACTCAAATCTTTTGCTGTATTTAGTTTATTTTGGCATCCGGATGATGATTCTAGCATGAAATTGCTTGGGCACCTGTTAATTTTTAAGATTTTGACACATTAGGCTCAAATGTACAATCATGCGCTAAAAACGCATTTAAAGCAATAAAAAGGTGATAATGGCTGTCAAACCTAAACCAAACGTTGTGCACTCAAATCTTTTGCTATATTTAGTTTATTTTGGCATCCGGATGATGATTCTCGCATGAAATTGCTTGGGCACCTGTTAATTTTTAAGATTTTGACACATTCAGCTCAAATGTACACAATTGCTGATTATGGCTGTCAAACCTAAACCAAACGTTGTGCACTCAAATCTTTTGCTGTATTTAGTTTATTTTGGCATCCGGATGATGATTCTAGCATGAAATTGCTTGGGCACCTGTTAATTTTTAAGATTTTGACACATTCAGCTCAAATGTACACAATTGCTGATTATGGCTGTCAAATCTAAACCAAACGTTGTGCACTCAAATCTTTTGCTGTATTTAGTTTATTTTGGCATCCGGATGATGATTCTAGCATGAAATTGCTTGGGCACCTGTTAATTTTTAAGATTTTGACACATTCAGCTCAAATGTACACAATTGCTGATTATGGCAGTCAAATCTAAACCAAACGTTGTGCACTCAAATCTTTTGCTGTATTTAGTTTATTTTGGCATCCGGATGATGATTCTAGCATGAAATTGCTTGGGCACCTGTTAATTTTTAAGATTTTGACACATTAGGCTCAAATGTACAATCATGCGCTAAAAACGCATTTAAAGCAATAAAAAGGTGATTATGGCTGTCAAACCTAAACCAAACGTTGTGCACTCAAATCTTTTGCTGTATTTAGTTTATTTTGGCATCCGGATGATGATTCTAGCATGAAATTGCTTGGGCACCTGTTAATTTTTAAGATTTTGACACATTCAGCTCAAATGTACACAATTGCTGATTATGGCTGTCAAACCTAAACCAAACGTTGTGCACTCAAATCTTTTGCTGTATTTAGTTTATTTTGGCATCCGGATGATGATTCTAGCATGAAATTGCTTGGGCACCTGTTAATTTTTAAGATTTTGACACATTCAGCTCAAATGTACACAATTGCTGATTATGGCTGTCAAATCTAAACCAAACGTTGTGCACTCAAATCTTTTGCTGTATTTAGTTTATTTTGGCATCCGGATGATGATTCTAGCATGAAATTGCTTGGGCACCTGTTAATTTTTAAGATTTTGACACATTCAGCTCAAATGTACACAATTGCTGATTATGGCAGTCAAATCTAAACCAAACGTTGTGCACTCAAATCTTTTGCTGTATTTAGTTTATTTTGGCATCCGGATGATGATTCTAGCATGAAATTGCTTGGGCACCTGTTAATTTTTAAGATTTTGACACATTAGGCTCAAATGTACAATCATGCGCTAAAAACGCATTTAAAGCAATAAAAAGGTGATTATGGCTGTCAAACCTAAACCAAACGTTGTGCACTCAAATCTTTTGCTGTATTTAGTTTATTTTGGCATCCGGATGATGATTCTAGCATGAAATTGCTTGGGCACCTGTTAATTTTTAAGATTTTGACACATTCAGCTCAAATGTACACAATTGCTGATTATGGCTGTCAAATCTAAACCAAACGCTGTGCACTCAAATCTTTTGCTGTATTTAGTTTATTTTGGCATCCGGATGATGATTCTAGCATGAAATTGCTTGGGCACCTGTTAATTTTTAAGATTTTGACACATTCAGCTCAAATGTACAATCATGCGCTAAAAACGCATTTAAAGCAATAAAAAGGTGATTATGGCTGTCAAACCTAAACCAAACGTTGTGCACTCAAATCTTTTGCTGTATTTAGTTTATTTTGGCATCCGGATGATGATTCTAGCATGAAATTGCTTGGGCACCTGTTAATTTTTAAGATTTTGACACATTCAGCTCAAATGTACACAATTGCTGATTATGGCTGTCAAATCTAAACCAAACGTTGTGCACTCAAATCTTTTGCTGTATTTAGTTTATTTTGGCATCCGGATGATGATTCTAGCATGAAATTGCTTGGGCACCTGTTAATTTTTAAGATTTTGACACATTCAGCTCAAATGTACAATCATGCGCTAAAAACGCATTTAAAGCAATAAAAAGGTGATAATGGCTGTCAAACCTAAACCAAACGTTGTGCACTCAAATCTTTTGCTGTATTTAGTTTATTTTGGCAACCGGATGATGATTCTAGCATGAAATTGCTTGGGCACCTGTTAATTTTTAAGATTTTGACACATTCAGCTCAAATGTACAATCATGCGCTAAAAACGCATTTAAAGCAATAAAAAGGTGATAATGGCTGTCAAACCTAAACCAAACGTTGTGCACTCAAATCTTTTGCTATATTTAGTTTATTTTGGCATCCGGATGATGATTCTCGCATGAAATTGCTTGGGCACCTGTTAATTTTTAAGATTTTGACACATTCAGCTCAAATGTACACAATTGCTGATTATGGCTGTCAAACCTAAACCAAACGTTGTGCACTCAAATCTTTTGCTGTATTTAGTTTATTTTGGCATCCGGATGATGATTCTAGCATGAAATTGCTTGGGCACCTGTTAATTTTTAAGATTTTGACACATTCAGCTCAAATGTACACAATTGCTGATTATGGCTGTCAAATCTAAACCAAACGTTGTGCACTCAAATCTTTTGCTGTATTTAGTTTATTTTGGCATCCGGATGATGATTCTAGCATGAAATTGCTTGGGCACCTGTTAATTTTTAAGATTTTGACACATTCAGCTCAAATGTACACAATTGCTGATTATGGCAGTCAAATCTAAACCAAACGTTGTGCACTCAAATCTTTTGCTGTATTTAGTTTATTTTGGCATCCGGATGATGATTCTAGCATGAAATTGCTTGGGCACCTGTTAATTTTTAAGATTTTGACACATTAGGCTCAAATGTACAATCATGCGCTAAAAACGCATTTAAAGCAATAAAAAGGTGATTATGGCTGTCAAACCTAAACCAAACGTTGTGCACTCAAATCTTTTGCTGTATTTAGTTTATTTTGGCATCCGGATGATGATTCTAGCATGAAATTGCTTGGGCACCTGTTAATTTTTAAGATTTTGACACATTCAGCTCAAATGTACACAATTGCTGATTATGGCTGTCAAACCTAAACCAAACGTTGTGCACTCAAATCTTTTGCTGTATTTAGTTTATTTTGGCATCCGGATGATGATTCTAGCATGAAATTGCTTGGGCACCTGTTAATTTTTAAGATTTTGACACATTCAGCTCAAATGTACACAATTGCTGATTATGGCTGTCAAACCTAAACCAAACGTTGTGCACTCAAATCTTTTGCTGTATTTAGTTTATTTTGGCATCCGGATGATGATTCTAGCATGAAATTGCTTGGGCACCTGTTAATTTTTAAGATTTTGACACATTCAGCTCAAATGTACACAATTGCTGATTATGGCTGTCAAATCTAAACCAAACGTTGTGCACTCAAATCTTTTGCTGTATTTAGTTTATTTTGGCAACCGGATGATGATTCTAGCATGAAATTGCTTGGGCACCTGTTAATTTTTAAGATTTTGACACATTCAGCTCAAATGTACAATCATGCGCTAAAAACGCATTTAAAGCAATAAAAAGGTGATAATGGCTGTCAAACCTAAACCAAACGTTGTGCACTCAAATCTTTTGCTATATTTAGTTTATTTTGGCATCCGGATGATGATTCTAGCATGAAATTGCTTGGGCACCTGTTAATTTTTAAGATTTTGACACATTCAGCTCAAATGTACACAATTGCTGATTATGGCTGTCAAACCTAAACCAAACGTTGTGCACTCAAATCTTTTGCTGTATTTAGTTTATTTTGGCATCCGGATGATGATTCTAGCATGAAATTGCTTGGGCACCTGTTAATTTTTAAGATTTTGACACATTCAGCTCAAATGTACACAATTGCTGATTATGGCTGTCAAATCTAAACCAAACGTTGTGCACTCAAATCTTTTGCTGTATTTAGTTTATTTTGGCATCCGGATGATGATTCTAGCATGAAATTGCTTGGGCACCTGTTAATTTTTAAGATTTTGACACATTCAGCTCAAATGTACACAATTGCTGATTATGGCTGTCAAATCTAAACCAAACGTTGTGCACTCAAATCTTTTGCTGTATTTAGTTTATTTTGGCATCCGGATGATGATTCTAGCATGAAATTGCTTGGGCACCTGTTAATTTTTAAGATTTTGACACATTAGGCTCAAATGTACAATCATGCGCTAAAAACGCATTTAAAGCAATAAAAAGGTGATTATGGCTGTCAAACCTAAACCAAACGTTGTGCACTCAAATCTTTTGCTGTATTTAGTTTATTTTGGCATCCGGATGATGATTCTAGCATGAAATTGCTTGGGCACCTGTTAATTTTTAAGATTTTGACACATTCAGCTCAAATGTACACAATTGCTGATTATGGCTGTCAAACCTAAACCAAACGTTGTGCACTCAAATCTTTTGCTGTATTTAGTTTATTTTGGCATCCGGATGATGATTCTAGCATGAAATTGCTTGGGCACCTGTTAATTTTTAAGATTTTGACACATTCAGCTCAAATGTACACAATTGCTGATTATGGCTGTCAAATCTAAACCAAACGTTGTGCACTCAAATCTTTTGCTGTATTTAGTTTATTTTGGCAACCGGATGATGATTCTAGCATGAAATTGCTTGGGCACCTGTTAATTTTTAAGATTTTGACACATTCAGCTCAAATGTACAATCATGCGCTAAAAACGCATTTAAAGCAATAAAAAGGTGATAATGGCTGTCAAACCTAAACCAAACGTTGTGCACTCAAATCTTTTGCTGTATTTAGTTTATTTTGGCATCCGGATGATGATTCTAGCATGAAATTGCTTGGGCACCTGTTAATTTTTAAGATTTTGACACATTCAGCTCAAATGTACACAATTGCTGATTATGGCTGTCAAATCTAAACCAAACGTTGTGCACTCAAATCTTTTGCTGTATTTAGTTTATTTTGGCATCCGGATGATGATTCTAGCATGAAATTGCTTGGGCACCTGTTAATTTTTAAGATTTTGACACATTCAGCTCAAATGTACACAATTGCTGATTATGGCTGTCAAATCTAAACCAAACGCTGTGCACTCAAATCTTTTGCTGTATTTAGTTTATTTTGGCATCCGGATGATGATTCTAGCATGAAATTGCTTGGGCACCTGTTAATTTTTAAGATTTTGACACATTCAGCTCAAATGTACAATCATGCGCTAAAAACGCATTTAAAGCAATAAAAAGGTGATTATGGCTGTCAAACCTAAACCAAACGTTGTGCACTCAAATCTTTTGCTGTATTTAGTTTATTTTGGCATCCGGATGATGATTCTAGCATGAAATTGCTTGGGCACCTGTTAATTTTTAAGATTTTGACACATTCAGCTCAAATGTACACAATTGCTGATTATGGCTGTCAAATCTAAACCAAACGCTGTGCACTCAAATCTTTTGCTGTATTTAGTTTATTTTGGCATCCGGATGATGATTCTAGCATGAAATTGCTTGGGCACCTGTTAATTTTTAAGATTTTGACACATTCAGCTCAAATGTACAATCATGCGCTAAAAACGCATTTAAAGCAATAAAAAGGTGATTATGGCTGTCAAACCTAAACCAAACGTTGTGCACTCAAATCTTTTGCTGTATTTAGTTTATTTTGGCATCCGGATGATGATTCTAGCATGAAATTGCTTGGGCACCTGTTAATTTTTAAGATTTTGACACATTCAGCTCAAATGTACACAATTGCTGATTATGGCTGTCAAATCTAAACCAAACGTTGTGCACTCAAATCTTTTGCTGTATTTAGTTTATTTTGGCATCCGGATGATGATTCTAGCATGAAATTGCTTGGGCACCTGTTAATTTTTAAGATTTTGACACATTCAGCTCAAATGTACAATCATGCGCTAAAAACGCATTTAAAGCAATAAAAAGGTGATAATGGCTGTCAAACCTAAACCAAACGTTGTGCACTCAAATCTTTTGCTGTATTTAGTTTATTTTGGCAACCGGATGATGATTCTAGCATGAAATTGCTTGGGCACCTGTTAATTTTTAAGATTTTGACACATTCAGCTCAAATGTACAATCATGCGCTAAAAACGCATTTAAAGCAATAAAAAGGTGATTATGGCTGTCAAACCTAAACCAAACGTTGTGCACTCAAATCTTTTGCTGTATTTAGTTTATTTTGGCATCCGGATGATGATTCTAGCATGAAATTGCTTGGGCACCTGTTAATTTTTAAGATTTTGACACATTCAGCTCAAATGTACACAATTGCTGATTATGGCTGTCAAATCTAAACCAAACGTTGTGCACTCAAATCTTTTGCTGTATTTAGTTTATTTTGGCATCCGGATGATGATTCTAGCATGAAATTGCTTGGGCACCTGTTAATTTTTAAGATTTTGACACATTCAGCTCAAATGTACACAATTGCTGATTATGGCTGTCAAATCTAAACCAAAAGTTGTGCACTCAAATCTTTTGCTGTATTTAGTTTATTTTGGCATCCGGATGATGATTCTAGCATGAAATTGCTTGGGCACCTGTTAATTTTTAAGATTTTGACACATTCAGCTCAAATGTACAATCATGCGCCACAAACGCATTTAAAGCAATAAAAAGGTGATAATGGCTGTCAAACCTAAACCAAACGTTGTGCACTCAAATCTTTTGCTATATTTAGTTTATTTTGGCATCCGGATGATGATTCTCGCATGAAATTGCTTGGGCACCTGTTAATTTTTAAGATTTTGACACATTCAGCTCAAATGTACACAATTGCTGATTATGGCTGTCAAACCTAAACCAAACGTTGTGCACTCAAATCTTTTGCTGTATTTAGTTTATTTTGGCATCCGGATGATGATTCTAGCATGAAATTGCTTGGGCACCTGTTAATTTTTAAGATTTTGACACATTCAGCTCAAATGTACACAATTGCTGATTATGGCTGTCAAATCTAAACCAAACGTTGTGCACTCAAATCTTTTGCTGTATTTAGTTTATTTTGGCATCCGGATGATGATTCTAGCATGAAATTGCTTGGGCACCTGTTAATTTTTAAGATTTTGACACATTCAGCTCAAATGTACACAATTGCTGATTATGGCAGTCAAATCTAAACCAAACGTTGTGCACTCAAATCTTTTGCTGTATTTAGTTTATTTTGGCATCCGGATGATGATTCTAGCATGAAATTGCTTGGGCACCTGTTAATTTTTAAGATTTTGACACATTAGGCTCAAATGTACAATCATGCGCTAAAAACGCATTTAAAGCAATAAAAAGGTGATTATGGCTGTCAAACCTAAACCAAACGTTGTGCACTCAAATCTTTTGCTGTATTTAGTTTATTTTGGCATCCGGATGATGATTCTAGCATGAAATTGCTTGGGCACCTGTTAATTTTTAAGATTTTGACACATTCAGCTCAAATGTACACAATTGCTGATTATGGCTGTCAAACCTAAACCAAACGTTGTGCACTCAAATCTTTTGCTGTATTTAGTTTATTTTGGCATCCGGATGATGATTCTAGCATGAAATTGCTTGGGCACCTGTTAATTTTTAAGATTTTGACACATTCAGCTCAAATGTACACAATTGCTGATTATGGCTGTCAAATCTAAACCAAACGTTGTGCACTCAAATCTTTTGCTGTATTTAGTTTATTTTGGCATCCGGATGATGATTCTAGCATGAAATTGCTTGGGCACCTGTTAATTTTTAAGATTTTGACACATTCAGCTCAAATGTACACAATTGCTGATTATGGCAGTCAAATCTAAACCAAACGTTGTGCACTCAAATCTTTTGCTGTATTTAGTTTATTTTGGCATCCGGATGATGATTCTAGCATGAAATTGCTTGGGCACCTGTTAATTTTTAAGATTTTGACACATTAGGCTCAAATGTACAATCATGCGCTAAAAACGCATTTAAAGCAATAAAAAGGTGATTATGGCTGTCAAACCTAAACCAAACGTTGTGCACTCAAATCTTTTGCTGTATTTAGTTTATTTTGGCATCCGGATGATGATTCTAGCATGAAATTGCTTGGGCACCTGTTAATTTTTAAGATTTTGACACATTCAGCTCAAATGTACACAATTGCTGATTATGGCTGTCAAACCTAAACCAAACGTTGTGCACTCAAATCTTTTGCTGTATTTAGTTTATTTTGGCATCCGGATGATGATTCTAGCATGAAATTGCTTGGGCACCTGTTAATTTTTAAGATTTTGACACATTCAGCTCAAATGTACACAATTGCTGATTATGGCTGTCAAATCTAAACCAAACGTTGTGCACTCAAATCTTTTGCTGTATTTAGTTTATTTTGGCATCCGGATGATGATTCTAGCATGAAATTGCTTGGGCACCTGTTAATTTTTAAGATTTTGACACATTCAGCTCAAATGTACACAATTGCTGATTATGGCAGTCAAATCTAAACCAAACGTTGTGCACTCAAATCTTTTGCTGTATTTAGTTTATTTTGGCATCCGGATGATGATTCTAGCATGAAATTGCTTGGGCACCTGTTAATTTTTAAGATTTTGACACATTAGGCTCAAATGTACAATCATGCGCTAAAAACGCATTTAAAGCAATAAAAAGGTGATTATGGCTGTCAAACCTAAACCAAACGTTGTGCACTCAAATCTTTTGCTGTATTTAGTTTATTTTGGCATCCGGATGATGATTCTAGCATGAAATTGCTTGGGCACCTGTTAATTTTTAAGATTTTGACACATTCAGCTCAAATGTACACAATTGCTGATTATGGCTGTCAAATCTAAACCAAACGCTGTGCACTCAAATCTTTTGCTGTATTTAGTTTATTTTGGCATCCGGATGATGATTCTAGCATGAAATTGCTTGGGCACCTGTTAATTTTTAAGATTTTGACACATTCAGCTCAAATGTACAATCATGCGCTAAAAACGCATTTAAAGCAATAAAAAGGTGATTATGGCTGTCAAACCTAAACCAAACGTTGTGCACTCAAATCTTTTGCTGTATTTAGTTTATTTTGGCATCCGGATGATGATTCTAGCATGAAATTGCTTGGGCACCTGTTAATTTTTAAGATTTTGACACATTCAGCTCAAATGTACACAATTGCTGATTATGGCTGTCAAATCTAAACCAAACGTTGTGCACTCAAATCTTTTGCTGTATTTAGTTTATTTTGGCATCCGGATGATGATTCTAGCATGAAATTGCTTGGGCACCTGTTAATTTTTAAGATTTTGACACATTCAGCTCAAATGTACAATCATGCGCTAAAAACGCATTTAAAGCAATAAAAAGGTGATAATGGCTGTCAAACCTAAACCAAACGTTGTGCACTCAAATCTTTTGCTGTATTTAGTTTATTTTGGCAACCGGATGATGATTCTAGCATGAAATTGCTTGGGCACCTGTTAATTTTTAAGATTTTGACACATTCAGCTCAAATGTACAATCATGCGCTAAAAACGCATTTAAAGCAATAAAAAGGTGATAATGGCTGTCAAACCTAAACCAAACGTTGTGCACTCAAATCTTTTGCTATATTTAGTTTATTTTGGCATCCGGATGATGATTCTCGCATGAAATTGCTTGGGCACCTGTTAATTTTTAAGATTTTGACACATTCAGCTCAAATGTACACAATTGCTGATTATGGCTGTCAAACCTAAACCAAACGTTGTGCACTCAAATCTTTTGCTGTATTTAGTTTATTTTGGCATCCGGATGATGATTCTAGCATGAAATTGCTTGGGCACCTGTTAATTTTTAAGATTTTGACACATTCAGCTCAAATGTACACAATTGCTGATTATGGCTGTCAAATCTAAACCAAACGTTGTGCACTCAAATCTTTTGCTGTATTTAGTTTATTTTGGCATCCGGATGATGATTCTAGCATGAAATTGCTTGGGCACCTGTTAATTTTTAAGATTTTGACACATTCAGCTCAAATGTACACAATTGCTGATTATGGCAGTCAAATCTAAACCAAACGTTGTGCACTCAAATCTTTTGCTGTATTTAGTTTATTTTGGCATCCGGATGATGATTCTAGCATGAAATTGCTTGGGCACCTGTTAATTTTTAAGATTTTGACACATTAGGCTCAAATGTACAATCATGCGCTAAAAACGCATTTAAAGCAATAAAAAGGTGATTATGGCTGTCAAACCTAAACCAAACGTTGTGCACTCAAATCTTTTGCTGTATTTAGTTTATTTTGGCATCCGGATGATGATTCTAGCATGAAATTGCTTGGGCACCTGTTAATTTTTAAGATTTTGACACATTCAGCTCAAATGTACACAATTGCTGATTATGGCTGTCAAACCTAAACCAAACGTTGTGCACTCAAATCTTTTGCTGTATTTAGTTTATTTTGGCATCCGGATGATGATTCTAGCATGAAATTGCTTGGGCACCTGTTAATTTTTAAGATTTTGACACATTCAGCTCAAATGTACACAATTGCTGATTATGGCTGTCAAATCTAAACCAAACGTTGTGCACTCAAATCTTTTGCTGTATTTAGTTTTATTTTGGCATCCGGATGATGATTCTAGCATGAAATTGCTTGGGCACCTGTTAATTTTTAAGATTTTGACACATTCAGCTCAAATGTACACAATTGCTGATTATGGCTGTCAAATCTAAACCAAAAGTTGTGCACTCAAATCTTTTGCTGTATTTAGTTTATTTTGGCATCCGGATGATGATTCTAGCATGAAATTGCTTGGGCACCTGTTAATTTTTAAGATTTTGACACATTCAGCTCAAATGTACAATCATGCGCACAAACGCATTTAAAGCAATAAAGGTGATAATGGCTGTCAAACCTAAACCAAACGTTGTGCACTCAAATCTTTTGCTATATTTAGTTTATTTTGGCATCCGGATGATGATTCTCGCATGAAATTGCTTGGGCACCTGTTAATTTTTAAGATTTTGACACATTCAGCTCAAATGTACACAATTGCTGATTATGGCTGTCAAACCTAAACCAAACGTTGTGCACTCAAATCTTTTGCTGTATTTAGTTTATTTTGGCATCCGGATGATGATTCTAGCATGAAATTGCTTGGGCACCTGTTAATTTTTAAGATTTTGACACATTCAGCTCAAATGTACACAATTGCTGATTATGGCTGTCAAATCTAAACCAAACGTTGTGCACTCAAATCTTTTGCTGTATTTAGTTTATTTTGGCATCCGGATGATGATTCTAGCATGAAATTGCTTGGGCACCTGTTAATTTTTAAGATTTTGACACATTAGGCTCAAATGTACAATCATGCGCTAAAAACGCATTTAAAGCAATAAAAAGGTGATTATGGCTGTCAAACCTAAACCAAACGTTGTGCACTCAAATCTTTTGCTGTATTTAGTTTATTTTGGGGCATCCGGATGATGATTCTAGCATGAAATTGCTTGGGCACCTGTTAATTTTTAAGATTTTGACACATTTCAGCTCAAATGTACACAATTGCTGATTATGGCTGTCAAACCTAAACCAAACGTTGTGCACTCAAATCTTTTGCTGTATTTAGTTTATTTTGGCATCCGGATGATGATTCTAGCATGAAATTGCTTGGGCACCTGTTAATTTTTAAGATTTTGACACATTCAGCTCAAATGTACACAATTGCTGATTATGGCTGTCAAATCTAAACCAAACGTTGTGCACTCAATCTTTTGCTGTATTTAGTTTATTTTGGCAACCGGATGATGATTCTAGCATGAAATTGCTTGGGCACCTGTTAATTTTTAAGATTTTGACACATTCAGCTCAAATGTACAATCATGCGCTAAAACGCATTTAAAGCAATAAAAAGGTGATAATGGCTGTCAAACCTAAACCAAACGTTGTGCACTCAAATCTTTTGCTATATTTTAGTTTATTTTGGCATCGGATGATGATTCTAGCATGAAATTGCTTGGCAACCTGTTAATTTTTAAGATTTTGACACATTCAGCTCAAATGTACACAATTGCTGATTATGGCTGTCAAACCTAAACCAAACGTTGTGCACTCAAATCTTTTGCTGTATTTAGTTTATTTTGGCATCCGGATGATGATTCTAGCATGAAATTGCTTGGGCACCTGTTAATTTTTAAGATTTTGACACATTCAGCTCAAATGTACACAATTGCTGATTATGGCTGTCAAATCTAAACCAAACGTTGTGCACTCAAATCTTTTGCTGTATTTAGTTTATTTTGGCATCCGGATGATGATTCTAGCATGAAATTGCTTGGGCACCTGTTAATTTTTAAGATTTTGACACATTCAGCTCAAATGTACACAATTGCTGATTATGGCTGTTCAAATCTAAACCAAAACGTTGTGCACTCAAATCTTTTGCTGTATTTAGTTATTTTGGCATCCGGATGATGATTCTAGCATGAAATTGCTTGGGCACCTGTTAATTTTAAGATTTTGACACATTAGGCTCAAATGTACAATCATGCGCTAAAAACGCATTTAAAGCAATAAAAAGGTGATTATGGCTGTCAAACCTAAACCAAACGTTGTGCACTCAAATCTTTTGCTGTATTTAGTTTATTTTGGGCATCCGGATGATGATTCTAGCATGAAAATTGCTTGGGCACCTGTTAATTTTTAAGATTTTGACACATTCAGCTCAAATGTACACAATTGCTGATTATGGCTGTCAAACTAAACCAAACGTTGTGCACTCTCAAATCTTTTGCTGTATTTAGTTTATTTTGGCATCCGGATGATGATTCTAGCATGAAATTGCTTGGGCACCTGTTAAATTTTTAAGATTTTGACACATTCAGCTCAAATGTACACAATTGCTGATTATGGCTGTCAAATCTAAACCAAACGTTGTGCACTCAAATCTTTTGCTGTATTTAGTTTATTTTGGCAACCGGATGATGATTCTAGCATGAAATTGCTTGGGCACCTGTTAATTTTTAAGATTTTGACACATTCAGCTCAAATGTACAATCATGCGCTAAAAACGCATTTAAAGCAATAAAAAGGTGATAATGGCTGTCAAACCTAAACCAAACGTTGTGCACTCAAATCTTTTGCTGTATTTAGTTTTATTTTGGCATCCGGATGATGATTCTAGCATGAAATTGCTTGGGCACCTGTTTAATTTTTAAGATTTTGAACACATTCAAGCTCAAATGTACACAATTGCTGATTATGGCTGTCAAATCTAAACCAAACGTTGTGCACTCAAATCTTTTGCTGTATTTAGTTTATTTTGGCATCCGGATGATGATTCTAGCATGAAATTGCTTGGGCACCTGTTAATTTTTAGATTTTGACACATTCAGCTCAAATGTACACAATTGCTGATTATGGCTGTCAAATCTAAACCAAACGCTGTGCACTCAAATCTTTTGCTGTATTTAGTTTATTTTGGCATCCGGATGATGATTCTAGCATGAAATTGCTTGGGCACCTGTTAATTTTTAAGATTTTGACACATTCAGCTCAAATGTACAATCATGCGCTAAAAAACCGCATTTAAAGCAATAAAAAGGTGATTATGGCTGTCAAACCTAAACCAAACGTTGTGCACTCAAATCTTTTGCTGTATTTAGTTTATTTTGGCATCCGGATGATGATTCTAGCATGAAATTGCTTGGGCACCTGTTAATTTTTAAGATTTTGACACATTCAGCTCAAATGTACACAATTGCTGATTATGGCTGTCAAATCTAAACCAAACGCTGTGCACTCAAATCTTTTGCTGTATTTAAGTTTATTTTTGGCTCCGGATGATGATTCTAGCATGAAATTGCTTGGCACCTG